>NW_027414633.1:0-148622 GCF_964106895.1 Numenius arquata | reverse complement strand
CCTATGGGCTCCTACAGAACACTGTAGGTGCCTACGGAAACCTACAGACCCCTACAGAATACTACCAGCCACTACAGAAAAATATGGCCCCTACGGAACTCTACGGAGCCTGGCAGAAACACTGTGCACCCCTACAGGCCCTTGCGGGCACTTGCAGAACTCTGCAGGAACCCACGGAACTTTATGGAACCCTACCAGCCCCTACGGAAGCCTAAAGACCCTTGCAGGCAGTTACAGAACGGTACAGGGCCCTAGGGAACTTTACCAGCCACTACGGAACTCTACGGGCCCCTACGGAACCCTGCAGAACCCTCCAGAACCTTACAGAATCCCACGGATTCCTACAGACTCCTGCGGGCACTTACTCAACCCTAGAGGACCCTACGGAACACTGCCAGCTCCTATGGAAGGAACCCTACGGGCCCCTACAGAACACTACTGGCTCCTGCGGTACTCCAGAGGCCTCTAGGGAACCTACGAAGCTCTACGGAAACCCTATGGATCCTTACGGAACAGTACGGGCCCCTTCAGACCTCTGCGGGCGCTTATGGAAACCTACAGGACCCCACCGAAACTGTACGAGACTCTACAGGCCCCTAGGGAACACCACAGGCCCTACGGAACCCTACACAACCCTCCGGAAACATATGGCACCCTACAAGCTCCTACCAAACCCCTGCGGGCACTTACATAACCCTACAGGCCCCTACGGAAATCTACGGGACTCTACGGGCCCCTAGGGAACCCTTCAGATTTCGACGGAACCCTACCAGCCCCTCTGGAACCCTACAGAATACTCCAGGAAGCGACAGCACTCTACAAGACCCTTAGCAACACAACGGAACCTCACTAAAGCCCTATGGGCTCCTACAGAACACTGCAGGTGCCTACGGAACCCTACAGACCCCTACGGAACCCTACAGACACCTGCGGGCACTTACGGAACCCTGCAGGCCCCTACGGAACCCTACAGGTCCATACAGAACCCCACAGGGCCCTACGGAACTTTACCAGCCACTACGGAACTCTACGGGTCCCTACGGAACCCTGCAGAAGCCTCCAGAACCTTACAGAATCCCACAGACTCCTACAGAGTTCTGCGGGCACTTAAACAACCCTACAGGTCCCTACGGAAATCTACGGGACTCTATGGGCCCCTAGGGAACCCTATAGATTTCGATGGAACCCTATGAGGCCCTCTGGAACCCTACAGAATACTCCAGGACCCGACAGCACTCTACAAGACCCTTAGCAACACAACGGAACCTCACTAAAACCCTATGGGCTCCTACAGAATACTGCAGGTGCCTATGGAACCCTACAGACCCGTACAGACACCTACGGGCACTTACAGAACACTGCAGGCCCCTACGGAACCCTACAGGTCCATACAGGACCCCACTGGGCCCTACGGAACTTTACCAGCCACTATGGAACTCTACGGGTCCCTACGGAACCCTGCAGAACCCTCCGGAATCTGACAGAATCCCACAGACTCCTACAGACTTCTGCGGGCACTTAAACAACCCTACAGGCCCCTACGGAACACTGCCAGCCCCTATGGAAGGAACCCTACGGGCCCCTACAGAACACTACTGGCTCCTGCGGTACTCCACAGGCCTCTAGGGAACCTACGAAGCTCTACGGAGCCCTATGGATCCTTACGGAACAGTACGGGCCCATTCAGACCTCTGCGGGCACTTATGGAAACCTACAGGACCCTACGGAACTGTACGAGACTCTACAGGCCCCTAGGGAACACCACAGGCCCCTACGGAACCGTACGAGACTCTACAGGCCCTTAGGGAACACCACAGGCCCCTACGGAACCCTACACAACCCTCTGGAAACTTATGGAACCCTACAAGCTCCTACCAACCCCTGCGAGCACTTACACAACCCTACAGGTCCCTACGGAAATCTAAGGAACTCTACGGGCCCCTACGGAACCCTGCAGAACCCTCCAGAACCTTACAGAATCCCACGGATTCCTACAGACTGCTGCGGGCACTTACTCAACCCTAGAGGACCCTACGCAACACTACTGGCTCCTGCGGTACTCCAGAGGCCTCTAGGGAACCTACGAAGCTCTACGGAACCCTATGGATCCTTACGGAACAGTACGGGCCCCTTCAGACCTCTGCGGGCGCTTATGGAAACCTACAGGACCCTACCGAAACTGTACGAGACTCTACAGGCCCCTAGGGAACACCACAGGCCCCTACGGAACCCTACACAACCCTCCGGAAACATATGGCACCCTACAAGCTCCTACCAACCCCTGCGGGCACTTACATAACCCTACAGGCCCCTGCGGAAATCTACGGGACTCTACGGGCCCCTAGGGAACCCTTCAGATTTTGACGGAACCCTACCAGCCCCTCTGGAACCCTACAGAATACTCCAGGACCCGACATCACTCTACAAGACCCTTAGCAACACAACAGAACCTCACTAAAACCCTATGGGCTCCTACAGAACACTGCAGGTGCCTACGGAACCCTAGAGACCCCTACGGAACCCTACAGACACCTGCGGGCACTTACGGAACCCTGCAGGCCCCTACGGAACCCTACAGGTCCATACAGAACCCCACAGGGCCCTACGGAACTTTACCAGCCACTACGGAACTCTACGGGTCCCTATGGAACCCTGCAGAACCCTCCAGAACCTTACAGAATCCCACAGACTCCTACCAACCCCTGCGGGCACTTACACAACCCTACAGGTCCCTACGGAAATCTACGGGACTCTATGGGCCCCTAGGGAACCCTATAGATTTCGATGGAACCCTATGAGGCCCTCTGGAACCCTACAGAATACTCCAGGACCCGACAGCACTCTACAAGACCCTTAGCAACACAACGGAACCTCACTAAAACCCTATGGGCTCCTACAGAACACTGCAGGCGCCTACGGAACCCTACAGACCCCTACAGAATACTACCAGCCACTACAGAAAAATATGGCCCCTACGGAACTCTACGGAACCTGGCAGAAACACTGTGCGCCCCTACAGGCCCTTGCGGGCACTTGCAGAACTCTGCAGGAACCCACGGAACTTTATGGAACCCTACCAGCCCCTATGGAAGCCTAAAGACCCTTGCAGGCAGTTACGGAACGGTACAGGGCCCTAGGGAACTTTACCAGCCTCTACGGAACTCTACGGGCCCCTACGGAACCCTGCAGAACCCTGCAGAACCTTACAGAATCCCACGGATTCCTACAGACTCCTGCGGGCACTTACTCAACCCTAGAGGACCCTACGGAACACTGCCAGCTCCTATGGAAGGAACCCTACGGGCCCCTACAGAACACTACTGGCTCCTGCGGTACTCCAGAGGCCTCTAGGGAACCTACGAAGCTCTACGGAACCCTATGGATCCTTACGGCACAGTACGGGCCCCTTCAGACCTCTGCGGGCGCTTATGGAAACCTACAGGACCCTACCGAAACTGTACGAGACTCTACAGGCCCCTAGGGAACACCACAGGCCCCTACGGAACCCTACACAACCCTCCGGAAACATATGGCACCCTACAAGCTCCTACCAACCCCTGCGGGCACTTACATAACCCTACAGGCCCCTGCGGAAATCTACGGGACTCTATGGGCCCCTAGGGAACCCTTCAGATTTCGACGGAACCCTACCAGCCCCTCTGGAACCCTACAGAATACTCCAGGACCCGACAGCACTCTACAAGACCCTTAGCAACACAACAGAACCTCACTAAAACCCTATGGGCTCCTACAGAACACTGCAGGTGCCTACGGAACCCTACAGACCCGTACAGACACCTACGGGCACTTAAAGAACACTGCAGGCCCCTACGGAACCCTACAGGTCCATACAGAACCCCACAGGGCCCTACGGAACTTTACCAGCCACTATGGAACTCTACGGGTCCCTACGGAACCCTGCAGAACCCTCCGGAATCTGACAGAATCCCACAGACTCCTACAGACTTCTGCGGGCACTTGAACAACCCTACAGGCCCCTACGGAACACTGCCAGCCCCTATAGAAGGAACCCTACGGGCCCCTACAGAACACTACTGGCTCCTGCGGTACTCCACAGGCCTCTAGGGAACCTACGAAGCTCTACGGAGCCCTATGGATTCTTACGGAACAGTACGGGCCCATTCAGAAGTCTGCGGGCACTTATGGAAACCTACAGGACCCTACGGAACTGTACGAGACTCTACAGGCCCCTAGGGAACACCACAGGCCCCTACGGAACCCTACACAACCCTCTGGAAACTTATGGAACCCTACAAGCTCCTACCAACCCCTGCGAGCACTTACACAACCCTACATGTCCCTACGGAAATCTAAGGAACTCTACGGGCCCCTACGGAACCCTGCAGAACCCTGCAGAACCTTACAGAATCCCACGGATTCCTACAGACTCCTGCGGGCACTTACTCAACCCTAGAGGACCCTACGGAACACTGCCAGCTCCTATGGAAGGAACCCTACGGGCCCCTACAGAACACTACTGGCTCCTGCGGTACTCCAGAGGCCTCTAGGGAACCTGCGAAGCTCTACAGAACCCTATGGATCCTTACGGCACAGTACGGGCCCCTTCAGACCTCTGCGGGCGCTTATGGAAACCTACAGGACCCCACCGAAACTGTACGAGACTCTACAGGCCCCTAGGGAACACCACAGGCCCCTACGGAACCCTACACAACCCTCCGGAAACATATGGCACCCTACAAGCTCCTACCAACCCCTGCGGGCACTTACATAACCCTACAGGCCCCTACGGAAATCTACGGGACTCTACGGGCCCCTAGGGAACCCTTCAGATTTCGACGGAACCCTACCAGCCCCTCTGGAACCCTACAGAATACTCCAGGAAGCGACAGCACTCTACAAGACCCTTAGCAACACAACGGAACCTCACTAAAGCCCTATGGGCTCCTACAGAACACTGCAGGTGCCTACGGAACCCTACAGACCCCTACGGAACCCTACAGACACCTGCGGGCACTTACGGAACCCTGCAGGCCCCTACGGAACCCTACAGGTCCATACAGAACCCCACAGGGCCCTACGGAACTTTACCAGCCACTACGGAACTCTACGGGTCCCTACGGAACCCTGCAGAAGCCTCCAGAACCTTACAGAATCCCACAGACTCCTACAGAGTTCTGCGGGCACTTAAACAACCCTACAGGTCCCTACGGAAATCTACGGGACTCTATGGGCCCCTAGGGAACCCTATAGATTTCGATGGAACCCTATGAGGCCCTCTGGAACCCTACAGAATACTCCAGGACCCGACAGCACTCTACAAGACCCTTAGCAACACAACGGAACCTCACTAAAACCCTATGGGCTCCTACAGAATACTGCAGGTGCCTATGGAACCCTACAGACCCGTACAGACACCTACGGGCACTTACAGAACACTGCAGGCCCCTACGGAACCCTACAGGTCCATACAGGACCCCACTGGGCCCTACGGAACTTTACCAGCCACTATGGAACTCTACGGGTCCCTACGGAACCCTGCAGAACCCTCCGGAATCTGACAGAATCCCACAGACTCCTACAGACTTCTGCGGGCACTTAAACAACCCTACAGGCCCCTACGGAACACTGCCAGCCCCTATGGAAGGAACCCTACGGGCCCCTACAGAACACTACTGGCTCCTGCGGTACTCCACAGGCCTCTAGGGAACCTACGAAGCTCTACGGAGCCCTATGGATCCTTACGGAACAGTACGGGCCCATTCAGACCTCTGCGGGCACTTATGGAAACCTACAGGACCCTACGGAACTGTACGAGACTCTACAGGCCCCTAGGGAACACCACAGGCCCCTACGGAACCGTACGAGACTCTACAGGCCCTTAGGGAACACCACAGGCCCCTACGGAACCCTACACAACCCTCTGGAAACTTATGGAACCCTACAAGCTCCTACCAACCCCTGCGAGCACTTACACAACCCTACAGGTCCCTACGGAAATCTAAGGAACTCTACGGGCCCCTACGGAACCCTGCAGAACCCTCCAGAACCTTACAGAATCCCACGGATTCCTACAGACTGCTGCGGGCACTTACTCAACCCTAGAGGACCCTACGCAACACTACTGGCTCCTGCGGTACTCCAGAGGCCTCTAGGGAACCTACGAAGCTCTACGGAACCCTATGGATCCTTACGGAACAGTACGGGCCCCTTCAGACCTCTGCGGGCGCTTATGGAAACCTACAGGACCCTACCGAAACTGTACGAGACTCTACAGGCCCCTAGGGAACACCACAGGCCCCTACGGAACCCTACACAACCCTCCGGAAACATATGGCACCCTACAAGCTCCTACCAACCCCTGCGGGCACTTACATAACCCTACAGGCCCCTGCGGAAATCTACGGGACTCTACGGGCCCCTAGGGAACCCTTCAGATTTTGACGGAACCCTACCAGCCCCTCTGGAACCCTACAGAATACTCCAGGACCCGACATCACTCTACAAGACCCTTAGCAACACAACAGAACCTCACTAAAACCCTATGGGCTCCTACAGAACACTGCAGGTGCCTACGGAACCCTAGAGACCCCTACGGAACCCTACAGACACCTGCGGGCACTTACGGAACCCTGCAGGCCCCTACGGAACCCTACAGGTCCATACAGAACCCCACAGGGCCCTACGGAACTTTACCAGCCACTACGGAACTCTACGGGTCCCTATGGAACCCTGCAGAACCCTCCAGAACCTTACAGAATCCCACAGACTCCTACCAACCCCTGCGGGCACTTACACAACCCTACAGGTCCCTACGGAAATCTACGGGACTCTATGGGCCCCTAGGGAACCCTATAGATTTCGATGGAACCCTATGAGGCCCTCTGGAACCCTACAGAATACTCCAGGACCCGACAGCACTCTACAAGACCCTTAGCAACACAACGGAACCTCACTAAAACCCTATGGGCTCCTACAGAACACTGCAGGCGCCTACGGAACCCTACAGACCCCTACAGAATACTACCAGCCACTACAGAAAAATATGGCCCCTACGGAACTCTACGGAACCTGGCAGAAACACTGTGCGCCCCTACAGGCCCTTGCGGGCACTTGCAGAACTCTGCAGGAACCCACGGAACTTTATGGAACCCTACCAGCCCCTATGGAAGCCTAAAGACCCTTGCAGGCAGTTACGGAACGGTACAGGGCCCTAGGGAACTTTACCAGCCTCTACGGAACTCTACGGGCCCCTACGGAACCCTGCAGAACCCTGCAGAACCTTACAGAATCCCACGGATTCCTACAGACTCCTGCGGGCACTTACTCAACCCTAGAGGACCCTACGGAACACTGCCAGCTCCTATGGAAGGAACCCTACGGGCCCCTACAGAACACTACTGGCTCCTGCGGTACTCCAGAGGCCTCTAGGGAACCTACGAAGCTCTACGGAACCCTATGGATCCTTACGGCACAGTACGGGCCCCTTCAGACCTCTGCGGGCGCTTATGGAAACCTACAGGACCCTACCGAAACTGTACGAGACTCTACAGGCCCCTAGGGAACACCACAGGCCCCTACGGAACCCTACACAACCCTCCGGAAACATATGGCACCCTACAAGCTCCTACCAACCCCTGCGGGCACTTACATAACCCTACAGGCCCCTGCGGAAATCTACGGGACTCTATGGGCCCCTAGGGAACCCTTCAGATTTCGACGGAACCCTACCAGCCCCTCTGGAACCCTACAGAATACTCCAGGACCCGACAGCACTCTACAAGACCCTTAGCAACACAACAGAACCTCACTAAAACCCTATGGGCTCCTACAGAACACTGCAGGTGCCTACGGAACCCTACAGACCCGTACAGACACCTACGGGCACTTAAAGAACACTGCAGGCCCCTACGGAACCCTACAGGTCCATACAGAACCCCACAGGGCCCTACGGAACTTTACCAGCCACTATGGAACTCTACGGGTCCCTACGGAACCCTGCAGAACCCTCCGGAATCTGACAGAATCCCACAGACTCCTACAGACTTCTGCGGGCACTTGAACAACCCTACAGGCCCCTACGGAACACTGCCAGCCCCTATAGAAGGAACCCTACGGGCCCCTACAGAACACTACTGGCTCCTGCGGTACTCCACAGGCCTCTAGGGAACCTACGAAGCTCTACGGAGCCCTATGGATTCTTACGGAACAGTACGGGCCCATTCAGAAGTCTGCGGGCACTTATGGAAACCTACAGGACCCTACGGAACTGTACGAGACTCTACAGGCCCCTAGGGAACACCACAGGCCCCTACGGAACCCTACACAACCCTCTGGAAACTTATGGAACCCTACAAGCTCCTACCAACCCCTGCGAGCACTTACACAACCCTACATGTCCCTACGGAAATCTAAGGAACTCTACGGGCCCCTACGGAACCCTGCAGAACCCTGCAGAACCTTACAGAATCCCACGGATTCCTACAGACTCCTGCGGGCACTTACTCAACCCTAGAGGACCCTACGGAACACTGCCAGCTCCTATGGAAGGAACCCTACGGGCCCCTACAGAACACTACTGGCTCCTGCGGTACTCCAGAGGCCTCTAGGGAACCTACGAAGCTCTACAGAACCCTATGGATCCTTACGGCACAGTACGGGCCCCTTCAGACCTCTGCGGGCGCTTATGGAAACCTACAGGACCCCACCGAAACTGTACGAGACTCTACAGGCCCCTAGGGAACACCACAGGCCCCTACGGAACCCTACACAACCCTCCGGAAACATATGGCACCCTACAAGCTCCTACCAACCCCTGCGGGCACTTACATAACCCTACAGGCCCCTACGGAAATCTACGGGACTCTACGGGCCCCTAGGGAACCCTTCAGATTTCGACGGAACCCTACCAGCCCCTCTGGAACCCTACAGAATACTCCAGGAAGCGACAGCACTCTACAAGACCCTTAGCAACACAACGGAACCTCACTAAAGCCCTATGGGCTCCTACAGAACACTGCAGGTGCCTACGGAACCCTACAGACCCCTACGGAACCCTACAGACACCTGCGGGCACTTACGGAACCCTGCAGGCCCCTACGGAACCCTACAGGTCCATACAGAACCCCACAGGGCCCTACGGAACTTTACCAGCCACTACGGAACTCTACGGGTCCCTACGGAACCCTGCAGAAGCCTCCAGAACCTTACAGAATCCCACAGACTCCTACAGAGTTCTGCGGGCACTTAAACAACCCTACAGGTCCCTACGGAAATCTACGGGACTCTATGGGCCCCTAGGGAACCCTATAGATTTCGATGGAACCCTATGAGGCCCTCTGGAACCCTACAGAATACTCCAGGACCCGACAGCACTCTACAAGACCCTTAGCAACACAACGGAACCTCACTAAAACCCTATGGGCTCCTACAGAATACTGCAGGTGCCTATGGAACCCTACAGACCCGTACAGACACCTACGGGCACTTACAGAACACTGCAGGCCCCTACGGAACCCTACAGGTCCATACAGGACCCCACTGGGCCCTACGGAACTTTACCAGCCACTATGGAACTCTACGGGTCCCTACGGAACCCTGCAGAACCCTCCGGAATCTGACAGAATCCCACAGACTCCTACAGACTTCTGCGGGCACTTAAACAACCCTACAGGCCCCTACGGAACACTGCCAGCCCCTATGGAAGGAACCCTACGGGCCCCTACAGAACACTACTGGCTCCTGCGGTACTCCACAGGCCTCTAGGGAACCTACGAAGCTCTACGGAGCCCTATGGATCCTTACGGAACAGTACGGGCCCATTCAGACCTCTGCGGGCACTTATGGAAACCTACAGGACCCTACGGAACTGTACGAGACTCTACAGGCCCCTAGGGAACACCACAGGCCCCTACGGAACCGTACGAGACTCTACAGGCCCCTAGGGAACACCACAGGCCCCTACGGAACCCTACACAACCCTCTGGAAACTTATGGAACCCTACAAGCTCCTACCAACCCCTGCGAGCACTTACACAACCCTACAGGTCCCTACGGAAATCTAAGGAACTCTACGGGCCCCTACGGAACCCTGCAGAACCCTCCAGAACCTTACAGAATCCCACGGATTCCTACAGACTGCTGCGGGCACTTACTCAACCCTAGAGGACCCTACGCAACACTACTGGCTCCTGCGGTACTCCAGAGGCCTCTAGGGAACCTACGAAGCTCTACGGAACCCTATGGATCCTTACGGAACAGTACGGGCCCCTTCAGACCTCTGCGGGCGCTTATGGAAACCTACAGGACCCTACCGAAACTGTACGAGACTCTACAGGCCCCTAGGGAACACCACAGGTCCCTACGGAACCCTACACAACCCTCCGGAAACATATGGCACCCTACAAGCTCCTACCAACCCCTGCGGGCACTTACATAAACCTACAGGCCCCTGCGGAAATCTACGGGACTCTACGGGCCCCTAGGGAACCCTTCAGATTTTGACGGAACCCTACCAGCCCCTCTGGAACCCTACAGAATACTCCAGGACCCGACATCACTCTACAAGACTCTTAGCAACACAACAGAACCTCACTAAAACCCTATGGGCTCCTACAGAACACTGCAGGTGCCTACGGAACCCTAGAGACCCCTACGGAACCCTACAGACACCTGCGGGCACTTACGGAACCCTGCAGGCCCCTACGGAACCCTACAGGTCCATACAGAACCCCACAGGGCCCTACGGAACTTTACCAGCCACTACGGAACTCTACGGGTCCCTACGGAACCCTGCAGAACCCTCCGGAATCTGACAGAATCCCACAGACTCCTACAGACTTCTGCGGGCACTTAAACAACCCTACAGGCCCCTACGGAACACTGCCAGCCCCTATAGAAGAAACCCTACGGGCCCCTACAGAACACTACTGGCTCCTGCGGTACTCCACAGGCCTCTAGGGAACCTACGAAGCTCTACGGAGCCCTATGGATCCTTACGGAACAGTACGGGCCCATTCAGACCTCTGCGGGCACTTATACAAACCTACAGGACCCTACGGAACTGTACGAGACTCTACAGGCCCCTAGGGAACACCACAGGCCCCTACGGAACCGTACGAGACTCTACAGGCCCCTAGGGAACACCACAGGCCCCTACGGAACCCTACACAACCCTCTGGAAACTTATGGAACCCTACAAGCTCCTACCAACCCCTGCGAGCACTTACACAACCCTACAGGTCCCTACGGAAATCTACGGGACTCTATGGGCCCCTAGGGAACCCTATAGATTTCGATGGAACCCTACGAGCCCCTCTGGAACCCTACAGAATACTCCAGGACCCGACAGCACTCTACAAGACCCTTAGCAACACAACGGAACCTCACTAAAACCCTATGGGCTCCTACAGAACACTGCAGGCGCCTACGGAACCCTACAGACCCCTACAGAATACTACCACCACTACAGAAAAATATGGCCCCTACGGAACTCTACGGAACCTGGCAGAAACACTGTGGGCCCCTACAGGCCCTTGCGGGCACTTGCAGAACTCTGCAGGAACCCACGGAACTTTATGGAACCCTACCAGCCCCTACGGAAGCCTAAAGACCCTTGCAGGCAGTTACGGAACGGTACAGGGCCCTAGGGAACTTTACCAGCCACTACGGAACTCTACGGGCCCCTACGGAACCCTGCAGAACCCTCCAGAACCTTACAGAATCCCACGGATTCCTACAGACTCCTGCGGGCACTTACTCAACCCTAGAGGACCCTACGGAACACTGCCAGCTCCTATGGAAGGAACCCTACGGGCCCCTACAGAACACTACTGGCTCCTGCGGTACTCCAGAGGCCTCTAGGGAACCTACGAAGCTCTACGGAACCCTATGGATCCTTACGGCAAAGTACGGGCCCCTTCAGACCTCTGCGGGCGCTTGTGGAAACCTACAGGACCCTACGGAACCGTACGAGACTCTACAGGCCCCTAGGGAACACCACAGGCCCCTACGGAACCCTACACAACCCTCCGGAAACATATGGCACCCTACAAGCTCCTACCAACCCCTGCGGGCACTTACACAACCCTACAGGCCCCTACGGAAATCTATGGGACTCTACGGGCCCCTAGGGAACCCTTCAGATTTCGACGGAACCCTACCAGCCCCTCTGGAACCCTACAGAATACTCCAGGACCCGACAGCACTCTACAAGACCCTTAGCAACACAATGGAACCTCACTAAAACCCTATGGGCTCCTACAGAATACTGCAGGTGCCTACGGAACCCTACAGACCCGTACAGACACCTACGGGCACTTACAGAACACTGCAGGCCCCTACGGAACCCTACAGGTCCATACAGAACCCCACAGGGCCCTACGGAACTTTACCAGCCACTATGGAACTCTACGGGTCCCTATGGAACCCTGCAGAACCCTCCGGAATCTGACAGAATCCCACAGACTCCTACAGACTTCTGCGGGCACTTACTCAACCCTACAGGCCCCTACGGAACACTGCCAGCCCCTATGGAAGGAACCCTACGGGCCCCTACAGAACACTACTGGCTCCTGCGGTACTCCACAGGCCTCTAGGGAACCTACGAAGCTCTACGGAGCCCTATGGATCCTTACGGAACAGTATGGTCCCATTCAGACCTCTTATGGGCTTATGGGCGCTTATGGAAACCTACAGGACCCTACGGAACTGTACGAGACTCTACAGGCCCCTAGGGAACACCACAGGCCCCTACGGAACCGTACGAGACTCTACAGGCCCCTAGGGAACACCACAGGCCCCTACGGAACCCTACACAACCCTCTGGAAACTTATGGAACCCTACAAGCTCCTACCAACCCCTGCGAGCACTTACACAACCCTACAGGTCCCTACGGCAATCTACGGGACTCTATGGGCCCCTAGGGAACCCTATAGATTTCGATGGAACCCTATGAGGCCCTCTGGAACCCTACAGAATACTCCAGGACCCGACAGCACTCTACAAGACCCTTAGCAACACAACGGAACCTCACTAAAACCCTATGGGCTCCTACAGAACACTTCAGGTGCCTACGGAACCCTACAGACCCCTACGGAACCCTACAGACACCTGCGGGCACTTATGGAACCCTGCAGGCCCCTACGGAACCCTACAGGTCCATACAGAACCCCACAGGGCCCTACGGAACTTTACCAGCCACTACGGAACTCTACGGGCCCCTACGGAACCCTGCAGAACCCTCCAGAACCTTACAGAATCCCACAGACTCCTACAGACTTCTGCGGGCACTTACACAACCCTACAGGTCCCTACGGAAATCTACGGGACTCTATGGGCCCCTAGGGAACCCTATAGATTTCGACGGAACCCTACGAGCCCCTCTGGGGGCTGAGAATACTCCAGGACCCGACAGCACTCTACAAGACCCTTAGCAACACAACGGAACCTCACTAAAACCCTATGGGCTCCTACAGAACACTGTAGGCGCCTACGGAAACCTACAGACCCCTACAGAATACTACCAGCCACTACAGAAAAATATGGTCCCTACGGAACTCTACGGAACCTGGCAGAAACACTGTGCACCCCTACAGGCCCTTGCGGGCACTTGTAGAACTCTGCAGGAACCCACGGAACTTTATGGAACCCTACCAGCCCCTACGGAACCCTAAAGACCCTTGCAGGCAGTTACGGAACGGTACAGGGCCCTAGGGAACTTTACCAGCCACTACGGAACTCTACGGGCCCCTACGGAACCCTGCAGAACCCTCCAGAACCTTACAGAATCCCACGGATTCCTACAGACTCCTGCGGGCACTTACTCAACCCTAGAGGACCCTACGGAACACTACTGGCTCCTGCGGTACTCCACAGGCCTCTAGGGAACCTACGAAGCTCTACGGAACCCTATGGATCCTTACGGCACAGTACGGGCCCCTTCAGACCTCTGCGGGCGCTTATGGAAACCTACAGGACCCCACCGAAACTGTACGAGACTCTACAGGCCCCTAGGGAACACCACAGGCCCCTACGGAACCCTACACAACCCTCCGGAAACATATGGCACCCTACAAGCTCCTACCAACCCCTGCGGGCACTTACATAACCCTACAGGCCCCTACGGAAATCTACGGGACTCTACGGGCCCCTAGGGAACCCTTCAGATTTCAACGGAACCCTACCAGCCCCTCTGGAACCCTACAGAATACTCCAGGACCCGACAGCACTCTACAAGACCCTTAGCAACACAACAGAACCTCACTAAAACCCTATGGGCTCCTACAGAACACTGCAGGTGCCTACGGAACCCTACAGACCCCTACGGAACCCTACAGACACCTGCGGGCACTTACGGAACCCTGCAGGCCCCTACGGAACCCTACAGGTCCATACAGAACCCCACAGGGCCCTACGGAACTTTACCAGCCACTACGGAACTCTACGGGTCCCTACGGAACCCTGCAGAAGCCTCCAGAACCTTACAGAATCCCACAGACTCCTACAGACTTCTGCGGGCACTTAAACAACCCTACAGGTCCCTACGGAAATCTACGGGACTCTATGGGCCCCTAGGGAACCCTATAGATTTCGATGGAACCCTATGAGGCCCTCTGGAACCCTACAGAATAGTCCAGGACCCGACAGCACTCTACAAGACCCTTAGCAACACAACGGAACCTCACTAAAACCCTATGGGCTCCTACAGAATACTGCAGGTGCCTACGGAACCCTACAGACCCATACAGACACCTACGGGCACTTACAGAACCCTGCAGGCCCCTACGGAACCCTACAGGTCCATACAGAACCCCACAGGGCCCTACGGAACTTTACCAGCCACTATGGAACTCTACGGGTCCCTACGGAACCCTGCAGAACCCTCCGGAATCTGACAGAATCCCACAGACTCCTACAGACTTCTGCGGGCACTTAAACAACCCTACAGGCCCCTACGGAACACTGCCAGCCCCTATGGAAGGAACCCTACGGGCCCCTACAGAACACTACTGGCTCCTGCGGTACTCCACAGGCCTCTAGGGAACCTACGAAGCTCTACGGAGCCCTATGGATCCTTACGGAACAGTACGGGCCCATTCAGACCTCTGCGGGCACTTATGGAAACCTACAGGACCCTACGGAACTGTACGAGACTCTACAGGCCCCTAGGGAACACCACAGGCCCCTACGGAACCGTACGAGACTCTACAGGCCCCTAGGGAACACCACAGGCCCCTACGGAACCCTACACAACCCTCTGGAAACTTATGGAACCCTACAAGCTCCTACCAACCCCTGCGAGCACTTACACAACCCTACAGGTCCCTACGGAAATCTACGGGACTCTATGGGCCCCTAGGGAACCCTATAGATTTCGATGGAACCCTACGAGCCCCTCTGGAACCCTACAGAATACTCCAGGACCCGACAGCACTCTACAAGACCCTTAGCAACACAACGGAACCTCACTAAAACCCTATGGGCTCCTACAGAACACTGTAGGTGCCTACGGAAACCTACAGACCCCTACAGAATACTACCAGCCACTACAGAAAAATATGGCCCCTACAGAACTCTACAGAACCTGGCAGAAACACTGTGGGCCCCTACAGGCCCTTGCGGGCACTTGCAGAACTCTGCAGGAACCCACGGAACTTTATGGAACCCTACCAGCCCCTACGGAAGCCTAAAGACCCTTGCAGGCAGTTACGGAACGGTACAGGGCCCTAGGGAACTTTACCAGCCACTACGGAACTCTACGGGCCCCTACGGAACCCTGCAGAACCCTCCAGAACCTTACAGAATCCCACGGATTCCTACAGACTCCTGCGGGCACTTACTCAACCCTAGAGGACCCTACGGAACACTGCCAGCTCCTATGGAAGGAACCCTACGGGCCCCTACAGAACACTACTGGCTCCTGCGGTACTCCAGAGGCCTCTAGGGAACCTACGAAGCTCTACGGAACCCTATGGATCCTTACGGCAAAGTACGGGCCCCTTCAGACCTCTGCGGGCGCTTGTGGAAACCTACAGGACCCTACGGAACCGTACGAGACTCTACAGGCCCCTAGGGAACACCACAGGCCCCTACGGAACCCTACACAACCCTCCGGAAACATATGGCACCCTACAAGCTCCTACCAACCCCTGCGGGCACTTACACAACCCTACAGGCCCCTACGGAAATCTATGGGACTCTACGGGCCCCTAGGGAACCCTTCAGATTTCGACGGAACCCTACCAGCCCCTCTGGAACCCTACAGAATACTCCAGGACCCGACAGCACTCTACAAGACCCTTAGCAACACAATGGAACCTCACTAAAACCCTATGGGCTCCTACAGAATACTGCAGGTGCCTACGGAACCCTACAGACCCGTACAGACACCTACGGGCACTTACAGAACACTGCAGGCCCCTACGGAACCCTACAGGTCCATACAGAACCCCACAGGGCCCTACGGAACTTTACCAGCCACTATGGAACTCTACGGGTCCCTATGGAACCCTGCAGAACCCTCCGGAATCTGACAGAATCCCACAGACTCCTACAGACTTCTGCGGGCACTTACTCAACCCTACAGGCCCCTACGGAACACTGCCAGCCCCTATGGAAGGAACCCTACGGGCCCCTACAGAACACTACTGGCTCCTGCGGTACTCCACAGGCCTCTAGGGAACCTACGAAGCTCTACGGAGCCCTATGGATCCTTACGGAACAGTATGGTCCCATTCAGACCTCTTATGGGCTTATGGGCGCTTATGGAAACCTACAGGACCCTACGGAACTGTACGAGACTCTACAGGCCCCTAGGGAACACCACAGGCCCCTATGGAACCGTACGAGACTCTACAGGCCCCTAGGGAACACCACAGGCCCCTACGGAACCCTACACAACCCTCTGGAAACTTATGGAACCCTACAAGCTCCTACCAACCCCTGCGAGCACTTACACAACCCTACAGGTCCCTACGGCAATCTACGGGACTCTATGGGCCCCTAGGGAACCCTATAGATTTCGATGGAACCCTATGAGGCCCTCTGGAACCCTACAGAATACTCCAGGACCCGACAGCACTCTACAAGACCCTTAGCAACACAACGGAACCTCACTAAAACCCTATGGGCTCCTACAGAACACTTCAGGTGCCTACGGAACCCTACAGACCCCTACGGAACCCTACAGACACCTGCGGGCACTTATGGAACCCTGCAGGCCCCTACGGAACCCTACAGGTCCATACAGAACCCCACAGGGCCCTACGGAACTTTACCAGCCACTACGGAACTCTACGGGCCCCTACGGAACCCTGCAGAACCCTCCAGAACCTTACAGAATCCCACAGACTCCTACAGACTTCTGCGGGCACTTACACAACCCTACAGGTCCCTACGGAAATCTACGGGACTCTATGGGCCCCTAGGGAACCCTATAGATTTCGACGGAACCCTACGAGCCCCTCTGGGGGCTGAGAATACTCCAGGACCCGACAGCACTCTACAAGACCCTTAGCAACACAACGGAACCTCACTAAAACCCTATGGGCTCCTACAGAACACTGTAGGCGCCTACGGAAACCTACAGACCCCTACAGAATACTACCAGCCACTACAGAAAAATATGGTCCCTACGGAACTCTACGGAACCTGGCAGAAACACTGTGCACCCCTACAGGCCCTTGCGGGCACTTGTAGAACTCTGCAGGAACCCACGGAACTTTATGGAACCCTACCAGCCCCTACGGAACCCTAAAGACCCTTGCAGGCAGTTACGGAACGGTACAGGGCCCTAGGGAACTTTACCAGCCACTACGGAACTCTACGGGCCCCTACGGAACCCTGCAGAACCCTCCAGAACCTTACAGAATCCCACGGATTCCTACAGACTCCTGCGGGCACTTACTCAACCCTAGAGGACCCTACGGAACACTACTGGCTCCTGCGGTACTCCACAGGCCTCTAGGGAACCTACGAAGCTCTACGGAACCCTATGGATCCTTACGGCACAGTACGGGCCCCTTCAGACCTCTGCGGGCGCTTATGGAAACCTACAGGACCCCACCGAAACTGTACGAGACTCTACAGGCCCCTAGGGAACACCACAGGCCCCTACGGAACCCTACACAACCCTCCGGAAACATATGGCACCCTACAAGCTCCTACCAACCCCTGCGGGCACTTACATAACCCTACAGGCCCCTACGGAAATCTACGGGACTCTACGGGCCCCTAGGGAACCCTTCAGATTTCGACGGAACCCTACCAGCCCCTCTGGAACCCTACAGAATACTCCAGGAAGCGACAGCACTCTACAAGACCCTTAGCAACACAACGGAACCTCACTAAAGCCCTATGGGCTCCTACAGAACACTGCAGGTGCCTACGGAACCCTACAGACCCCTACGGAACCCTACAGACACCTGCGGGCACTTACGGAACCCTGCAGGCCCCTACGGAACCCTACAGGTCCATACAGAACCCCACAGGGCCCTACGGAACTTTACCAGCCACTACGGAACTCTACGGGTCCCTACGGAACCCTGCAGAAGCCTCCAGACCCTTACAGAATCCCACAGACTCCTACAGACTTCTGCGGGCACTTAAACAACCCTACAGGTCCCTACGGAAATCTACGGGACTCTATGGGCCCCTAGGGAACCCTATAGATTTCGATGGAACCCTATGAGGCCCTCTGGAACCCTACAGAATACTCCAGGACCCGACAGCACTCTACAAGACCCTTAGCAACACAACGGAACCTCACTAAAACCCTATGGGCTCCTACAGAATACTGCAGGTGCCTACGGAACCCTACAGACCCGTACAGACACCTACGGGCACTTAAAGAACACTGCAGGCCCCTACGGAACCCTACAGGTCCATACAGAACCCCACAGGGCCCTACGGAACTTTACCAGCCACTATGGAACTCTACGGGTCCCTACGGAACCCTGCAGAACCCTCCGGAATCTGACAGAATCCCACAGACTCCTACAGACTTCTGCGGGCACTTAAACAACCCTACAGGCCCCTACGGAACACTGCCAGCCCCTATGGAAGGAACCCTACGGGCCCCTACAGAACACTACTGGCTCCTGCGGTACTCCACAGGCCTCTAGGGAACCTACGAAGCTCTACGGAGCCCTATGGATCCTTACGGAACAGTACGGGCCCATTCAGACCTCTGCGGGCACTTATGGAAACCTACAGGACCCTACGGAACTGTACGAGACTCTACAGGCCCCTAGGGAACACCACAGGCCCCTACGGAACCGTACGAGACTCTACAGGCCCCTAGGGAACACCACAGGCCCCTACGGAACCCTACACAACCCTCCGGAAACATATGGCACCCTACAAGCTCCTACCAACCCCTGCGGGCACTTACATAACCCTACAGGCCCCTACGGAAATCTACGGGACTCTACGGGCCCCTAGGGAACCCTTCAGATTTCAACGGAACCCTACCAGCCCCTCTGGAACCCTACAGAATACTCCAGGACCCGACAGCACTCTACAAGACCCTTAGCAACACAACAGAACCTCACTAAAACCCTATGGGCTCCTACAGAACACTGCAGGTGCCTACGGAACCCTAGAGACCCCTACGGAACCCTACAGACACCTGCGGGCACTTACGGAACCCTGCAGGCCCCTACGGAACCCTACAGGTCCATACAGAACCCCACAGGGCCCTACGGAACTTTACCAGCCACTACGGAACTCTACGGGTCCCTATGGAACCCTGCAGAACCCTCCAGAACCTTACAGAATCCCACAGACTCCTACAGACTTCTGCGGGCACTTAAACAACCCTACAGGTCCCTACGGAAATCTACGGGACTCTATGGGCCCCTAGGGAACCCTATAGATTTCGATGGAACCCTATGAGGCCCTCTGGAACCCTACAGAATACTCCAGGACCCGACAGCACTCTACAAGACCCTTAGCAACACAACGGAACCTCACTAAAACCCTATGGGCTCCTACAGAATACTGCAGGTGCCTACGGAACCCTACAGACCCGTACAGACACCTACGGGCACTTACAGAACACTGCAGGCCCCTACGGAACCCTACAGGTCCATACAGGACCCCACAGGGCCCTACGGAACTTTACCAGCCACTATGGAACTCTACGGGTCCCTACGGAACCCTGCAGAACCCTCCGGAATCTGACAGAATCCCACAGACTCCTACAGACTTCTGCGGGCACTTAAACAACCCTACAGGCCCCTACGGAACACTGCCAGCCCCTATGGAAGGAACCCTACGGGCCCCTACAGAACACTACTGGCTCCTGCGGTACTCCACAGGCCTCTAGGGAACCTACGAAGCTCTACGGAGCCCTATGGATCCTTACGGAACAGTACGGGCCCATTCAGACCTCTGCGGGCACTTATGGAAACCTACAGGACCCTACGGAACTGTACGAGACTCTACAGGCCCCTAGGGAACACCACAGGCCCCTACGGAACCATACGAGACTCTACAGGCCCTTAGGGAACACCACAGGCCCCTACGGAACCCTACACAACCCTCTGGAAACTTATGGAACCCTACAAGCTCCTACCAACCCCTGCGAGCACTTACACAACCCTACAGGTCCCTACGGAAATCTAAGGAACTCTACGGGCCCCTACGGAACCCTGCAGAACCCTCCAGAACCTTACAGAATCCCACGGATTCCTACAGACTGCTGCGGGCACTTACTCAACCCTAGAGGACCCTACGCAACACTACTGGCTCCTGCGGTACTCCAGAGGCCTCTAGGGAACCTACGAAGCTCTACGGAACCCTATGGATCCTTACGGAACAGTACGGGCCCCTTCAGACCTCTGCGGGCGCTTATGGAAACCTACAGGACCCTACCGAAACTGTACGAGACTCTACAGGCCCCTAGGGAACACCACAGGCCCCTACGGAACCCTACACAACCCTCCGGAAACATATGGCACCCTACAAGCTCCTACCAACCCCTGCGGGCACTTACATAACCCTACAGGCCCCTGCGGAAATCTACGGGACTCTACGGGCCCCTAGGGAACCCTTCAGATTTTGACGGAACCCTACCAGCCCCTCTGGAACCCTACAGAATACTCCAGGACCCGACAGCACTCTACAAGACCCTTAGCAACACAACAGAACCTCACTAAAACCCTATGGGCTCCTACAGAACACTGCAGGTGCCTACGGAACCCTAGAGACCCCTACGGAACCCTACAGACACCTGCGGGCACTTACGGAACCCTGCAGGCCCCTACGGAACCCTACAGGTCCATACAGAACCCCACAGGGCCCTACGGAACTTTACCAGCCACTACGGAACTCTACGGGTCCCTATGGAACCCTGCAGAACCCTCCAGAACCTTACAGAATCCCACAGACTCCTACCAACCCCTGCGGGCACTTACACAACCCTACAGGTCCCTACGGAAATCTACGGGACTCTATGGGCCCCTAGGGAACCCTATAGATTTCGATGGAACCCTATGAGGCCCTCTGGAACCCTACAGAATACTCCAGGACCCGACAGCACTCTACAAGACCCTTAGCAACACAACGGAACCTCACTAAAACCCTATGGGCTCCTACAGAACACTGCAGGCGCCTACGGAACCCTACAGACCCCTACAGAATACTACCAGCCACTACAGAAAAATATGGCCCCTACGGAACTCTACGGAACCTGGCAGAAACACTGTGCGCCCCTACAGGCCCTTGCGGGCACTTGCAGAACTCTGCAGGAACCCACGGAACTTTATGGAACCCTACCAGCCCCTATGGAAGCCTAAAGACCCTTGCAGGCAGTTACGGAACGGTACAGGGCCCTAGGGAACTTTACCAGCCTCTACGGAACTCTACGGGCCCCTACGGAACCCTGCAGAACCCTGCAGAACCTTACAGAATCCCACGGATTCCTACAGACTCCTGCGGGCACTTACTCAACCCTAGAGGACCCTACGGAACACTGCCAGCTCCTATGGAAGGAACCCTACGGGCCCCTACAGAACACTACTGGCTCCTGCGGTACTCCAGAGGCCTCTAGGGAACCTACGAAGCTCTACGGAACCCTATGGATCCTTACGGCACAGTACGGGCCCCTTCAGACCTCTGCGGGCGCTTATGGAAACCTACAGGACCCTACCGAAACTGTACGAGACTCTACAGGCCCCTAGGGAACACCACAGGCCCCTACGGAACCCTACACAACCCTCCGGAAACATATGGCACCCTACAAGCTCCTACCAACCCCTGCGGGCACTTACATAACCCTACAGGCCCCTGCGGAAATCTACGGGACTCTATGGGCCCCTAGGGAACCCTTCAGATTTCGACGGAACCCTACCAGCCCCTCTGGAACCCTACAGAATACTCCAGGACCCGACAGCACTCTACAAGACCCTTAGCAACACAACAGAACCTCACTAAAACCCTATGGGCTCCTACAGAACACTGCAGGTGCCTACGGAACCCTACAGACCCGTACAGACACCTACGGGCACTTAAAGAACACTGCAGGCCCCTACGGAACCCTACAGGTCCATACAGAACCCCACAGGGCCCTACGGAACTTTACCAGCCACTATGGAACTCTACGGGTCCCTACGGAACCCTGCAGAACCCTCCGGAATCTGACAGAATCCCACAGACTCCTACAGACTTCTGCGGGCACTTGAACAACCCTACAGGCCCCTACGGAACACTGCCAGCCCCTATAGAAGGAACCCTACGGGCCCCTACAGAACACTACTGGCTCCTGCGGTACTCCACAGGCCTCTAGGGAACCTACGAAGCTCTACGGAGCCCTATGGATTCTTACGGAACAGTACGGGCCCATTCAGAAGTCTGCGGGCACTTATGGAAACCTACAGGACCCTACGGAACTGTACGAGACTCTACAGGCCCCTAGGGAACACCACAGGCCCCTACGGAACCCTACACAACCCTCTGGAAACTTATGGAACCCTACAAGCTCCTACCAACCCCTGCGAGCACTTACACAACCCTACATGTCCCTACGGAAATCTAAGGAACTCTACGGGCCCCTACGGAACCCTGCAGAACCCTGCAGAACCTTACAGAATCCCACGGATTCCTACAGACTCCTGCGGGCACTTACTCAACCCTAGAGGACCCTACGGAACACTGCCAGCTCCTATGGAAGGAACCCTACGGGCCCCTACAGAACACTACTGGCTCCTGCGGTACTCCAGAGGCCTCTAGGGAACCTGCGAAGCTCTACAGAACCCTATGGATCCTTACGGCACAGTACGGGCCCCTTCAGACCTCTGCGGGCGCTTATGGAAACCTACAGGACCCCACCGAAACTGTACGAGACTCTACAGGCCCCTAGGGAACACCACAGGCCCCTACGGAACCCTACACAACCCTCCGGAAACATATGGCACCCTACAAGCTCCTACCAACCCCTGCGGGCACTTACATAACCCTACAGGCCCCTACGGAAATCTACGGGACTCTACGGGCCCCTAGGGAACCCTTCAGATTTCGACGGAACCCTACCAGCCCCTCTGGAACCCTACAGAATACTCCAGGAAGCGACAGCACTCTACAAGACCCTTAGCAACACAACGGAACCTCACTAAAGCCCTATGGGCTCCTACAGAACACTGCAGGTGCCTACGGAACCCTACAGACCCCTACGGAACCCTACAGACACCTGCGGGCACTTACGGAACCCTGCAGGCCCCTACGGAACCCTACAGGTCCATACAGAACCCCACAGGGCCCTACGGAACTTTACCAGCCACTACGGAACTCTACGGGTCCCTACGGAACCCTGCAGAAGCCTCCAGAACCTTACAGAATCCCACAGACTCCTACAGACTTCTGCGGGCACTTAAACAACCCTACAGGTCCCTACGGAAATCTACGGGACTCTATGGGCCCCTAGGGAACCCTATAGATTTCGATGGAACCCTATGAGGCCCTCTGGAACCCTACAGAATACTCCAGGACCCGACAGCACTCTACAAGACCCTTAGCAACACAACGGAACCTCACTAAAACCCTATGGGCTCCTACAGAATACTGCAGGTGCCTATGGAACCCTACAGACCCGTACAGACACCTACGGGCACTTACAGAACACTGCAGGCCCCTACGGAACCCTACAGGTCCATACAGGACCCCACTGGGCCCTACGGAACTTTACCAGCCACTATGGAACTCTACGGGTCCCTACGGAACCCTGCAGAACCCTCCGGAATCTGACAGAATCCCACAGACTCCTACAGACTTCTGCGGGCACTTAAACAACCCTACAGGCCCCTACGGAACACTGCCAGCCCCTATGGAAGGAACCCTACGGGCCCCTACAGAACACTACTGGCTCCTGCGGTACTCCACAGGCCTCTAGGGAACCTACGAAGCTCTACGGAGCCCTATGGATCCTTACGGAACAGTACGGGCCCATTCAGACCTCTGCGGGCACTTATGGAAACCTACAGGACCCTACGGAACTGTACGAGACTCTACAGGCCCCTAGGGAACACCACAGGCCCCTACGGAACCGTACGAGACTCTACAGGCCCCTAGGGAACACCACAGGCCCCTACGGAACCCTACACAACCCTCTGGAAACTTATGGAACCCTACAAGCTCCTACCAACCCCTGCGAGCACTTACACAACCCTACAGGTCCCTACGGAAATCTAAGGAACTCTACGGGCCCCTACGGAACCCTGCAGAACCCTCCAGAACCTTACAGAATCCCACGGATTCCTACAGACTGCTGCGGGCACTTACTCAACCCTAGAGGACCCTACGCAACACTACTGGCTCCTGCGGTACTCCAGAGGCCTCTAGGGAACCTACGAAGCTCTACGGAACCCTATGGATCCTTACGGAACAGTACGGGCCCCTTCAGACCTCTGCGGGCGCTTATGGAAACCTACAGGACCCTACCGAAACTGTACGAGACTCTACAGGCCCCTAGGGAACACCACAGGTCCCTACGGAACCCTACACAACCCTCCGGAAACATATGGCACCCTACAAGCTCCTACCAACCCCTGCGGGCACTTACATAAACCTACAGGCCCCTGCGGAAATCTACGGGACTCTACGGGCCCCTAGGGAACCCTTCAGATTTTGACGGAACCCTACCAGCCCCTCTGGAACCCTACAGAATACTCCAGGACCCGACATCACTCTACAAGACCCTTAGCAACACAACAGAACCTCACTAAAACCCTATGGGCTCCTACAGAACACTGCAGGTGCCTACGGAACCCTAGAGACCCCTACGGAACCCTACAGACACCTGCGGGCACTTACGGAACCCTGCAGGCCCCTACGGAACCCTACAGGTCCATACAGAACCCCACAGGGCCCTACGGAACTTTACCAGCCACTACGGAACTCTACGGGTCCCTACGGAACCCTGCAGAACCCTCCGGAATCTGACAGAATCCCACAGACTCCTACAGACTTCTGCGGGCACTTAAACAACCCTACAGGCCCCTACGGAACACTGCCAGCCCCTATAGAAGAAACCCTACGGGCCCCTACAGAACACTACTGGCTCCTGCGGTACTCCACAGGCCTCTAGGGAACCTACGAAGCTCTACGGAGCCCTATGGATCCTTACGGAACAGTACGGGCCCATTCAGACCTCTGCGGGCACTTATACAAACCTACAGGACCCTACGGAACTGTACGAGACTCTACAGGCCCCTAGGGAACACCACAGGCCCCTACGGAACCGTACGAGACTCTACAGGCCCCTAGGGAACACCACAGGCCCCTACGGAACCCTACACAACCCTCTGGAAACTTATGGAACCCTACAAGCTCCTACCAACCCCTGCGAGCACTTACACAACCCTACAGGTCCCTACGGAAATCTACGGGACTCTATGGGCCCCTAGGGAACCCTATAGATTTCGATGGAACCCTACGAGCCCCTCTGGAACCCTACAGAATACTCCAGGACCCGACAGCACTCTACAAGACCCTTAGCAACACAACGGAACCTCACTAAAACCCTATGGGCTCCTACAGAACACTGCAGGCGCCTACGGAACCCTACAGACCCCTACAGAATACTACCACCACTACAGAAAAATATGGCCCCTACGGAACTCTACGGAACCTGGCAGAAACACTGTGGGCCCCTACAGGCCCTTGCGGGCACTTGCAGAACTCTGCAGGAACCCACGGAACTTTATGGAACCCTACCAGCCCCTACGGAAGCCTAAAGACCCTTGCAGGCAGTTACGGAACGGTACAGGGCCCTAGGGAACTTTACCAGCCACTACGGAACTCTACGGGCCCCTACGGAACCCTGCAGAACCCTCCAGAACCTTACAGAATCCCACGGATTCCTACAGACTCCTGCGGGCACTTACTCAACCCTAGAGGACCCTACGGAACACTGCCAGCTCCTATGGAAGGAACCCTACGGGCCCCTACAGAACACTACTGGCTCCTGCGGTACTCCAGAGGCCTCTAGGGAACCTACGAAGCTCTACGGAACCCTATGGATCCTTACGGCAAAGTACGGGCCCCTTCAGACCTCTGCGGGCGCTTGTGGAAACCTACAGGACCCTACGGAACCGTACGAGACTCTACAGGCCCCTAGGGAACACCACAGGCCCCTACGGAACCCTACACAACCCTCCGGAAACATATGGCACCCTACAAGCTCCTACCAACCCCTGCGGGCACTTACACAACCCTACAGGCCCCTACGGAAATCTATGGGACTCTACGGGCCCCTAGGGAACCCTTCAGATTTCGACGGAACCCTACCAGCCCCTCTGGAACCCTACAGAATACTCCAGGACCCGACAGCACTCTACAAGACCCTTAGCAACACAATGGAACCTCACTAAAACCCTATGGGCTCCTACAGAATACTGCAGGTGCCTACGGAACCCTACAGACCCGTACAGACACCTACGGGCACTTACAGAACACTGCAGGCCCCTACGGAACCCTACAGGTCCATACAGAACCCCACAGGGCCCTACGGAACTTTACCAGCCACTATGGAACTCTACGGGTCCCTATGGAACCCTGCAGAACCCTCCGGAATCTGACAGAATCCCACAGACTCCTACAGACTTCTGCGGGCACTTACTCAACCCTACAGGCCCCTACGGAACACTGCCAGCCCCTATGGAAGGAACCCTACGGGCCCCTACAGAACACTACTGGCTCCTGCGGTACTCCACAGGCCTCTAGGGAACCTACGAAGCTCTACGGAGCCCTATGGATCCTTACGGAACAGTATGGTCCCATTCAGACCTCTTATGGGCTTATGGGCGCTTATGGAAACCTACAGGACCCTACGGAACTGTACGAGACTCTACAGGCCCCTAGGGAACACCACAGGCCCCTACGGAACCGTACGAGACTCTACAGGCCCCTAGGGAACACCACAGGCCCCTACGGAACCCTACACAACCCTCTGGAAACTTATGGAACCCTACAAGCTCCTACCAACCCCTGCGAGCACTTACACAACCTACAGGTCCCTACGGCAATCTACGGGACTCTATGGGCCCCTAGGGAACCCTATAGATTTCGATGGAACCCTATGAGGCCCTCTGGAACCCTACAGAATACTCCAGGACCCGACAGCACTCTACAAGACCCTTAGCAACACAACGGAACCTCACTAAAACCCTATGGGCTCCTACAGAACACTTCAGGTGCCTACGGAACCCTACAGACCCCTACGGAACCCTACAGACACCTGCGGGCACTTATGGAACCCTGCAGGCCCCTACGGAACCCTACAGGTCCATACAGAACCCCACAGGGCCCTACGGAACTTTACCAGCCACTACGGAACTCTACGGGCCCCTACGGAACCCTGCAGAACCCTCCAGAACCTTACAGAATCCCACAGACTCCTACAGACTTCTGCGGGCACTTACACAACCCTACAGGTCCCTACGGAAATCTACGGGACTCTATGGGCCCCTAGGGAACCCTATAGATTTCGACGGAACCCTACGAGCCCCTCTGGGGGCTGAGAATACTCCAGGACCCGACAGCACTCTACAAGACCCTTAGCAACACAACGGAACCTCACTAAAACCCTATGGGCTCCTACAGAACACTGTAGGCGCCTACGGAAACCTACAGACCCCTACAGAATACTACCAGCCACTACAGAAAAATATGGTCCCTACGGAACTCTACGGAACCTGGCAGAAACACTGTGCACCCCTACAGGCCCTTGCGGGCACTTGTAGAACTCTGCAGGAACCCCACGGAACTTTATGGAACCCTACCAGCCCCTACGGAACCCTAAAGACCCTTGCAGGCAGTTACGGAACGGTACAGGGCCCTAGGGAACTTTACCAGCCACTACGGAACTCTACGGGCCCCTACGGAACCCTGCAGAACCCTCCAGAACCTTACAGAATCCCACGGATTCCTACAGACTCCTGCGGGCACTTACTCAACCCTAGAGGACCCTACGGAACACTACTGGCTCCTGCGGTACTCCACAGGCCTCTAGGGAACCTACGAAGCTCTACGGAACCCTATGGATCCTTACGGCACAGTACGGGCCCCTTCAGACCTCTGCGGGCGCTTATGGAAACCTACAGGACCCCACCGAAACTGTACGAGACTCTACAGGCCCCTAGGGAACACCACAGGCCCCTACGGAACCCTACACAACCCTCCGGAAACATATGGCACCCTACAAGCTCCTACCAACCCCTGCGGGCACTTACATAACCCTACAGGCCCCTACGGAAATCTACGGGACTCTACGGGCCCCTAGGGAACCCTTCAGATTTCAACGGAACCCTACCAGCCCCTCTGGAACCCTACAGAATACTCCAGGACCCGACAGCACTCTACAAGACCCTTAGCAACACAACAGAACCTCACTAAAACCCTATGGGCTCCTACAGAACACTGCAGGTGCCTACGGAACCCTAGAGACCCCTACGGAACCCTACAGACACCTGCGGGCACTTACGGAACCCTGCAGGCCCCTACGGAACCCTACAGGTCCATACAGAACCCCACAGGGCCCTACGGAACTTTACCAGCCACTACGGAACTCTACGGGTCCCTACGGAACCCTGCAGAAGCCTCCAGAACCTTACAGAATCCCACAGACTCCTACAGACTTCTGCGGGCACTTAAACAACCCTACAGGTCCCTACGGAAATCTACGGGACTCTATGGGCCCCTAGGGAACCCTATAGATTTCGATGGAACCCTATGAGGCCCTCTGGAACCCTACAGAATACTCCAGGACCCGACAGCACTCTACAAGACCCTTAGCAACACAACGGAACCTCACTAAAACCCTATGGGCTCCTACAGAATACTGCAGGTGCCTACGGAACCCTACCATACAGACACCTACGGGCACTTACAGAACCCTGCAGGCCCCTACGGAACCCTACAGGTCCATACAGAACCCCACAGGGCCCTACGGAACTTTACCAGCCACTACGGAACTCTACGGGTCCCCTACGGAACCCCTGCAGAACCCTCCAGAACCTTACAGAATCCCACAGACTCCTACAGACTTCTGCGGGCACTTAAAACAACCCTACAGGTCCCTACGGAAATCTACGGGGACTCTATGGGCCCCTAGGGAACCCTATAGATTTCGATGGAACCCCTATGAGGCCCTCTGGAACCTACAGAATACTCCAGGACCCGACAGCACTCTACAAGACCCTTAGCAACACAACGGAACCTCACTAAAACCCTATGGGCTCCTACAGAATACTGCAGGTGCCTACGGAACCCTACAGACCCATACAGACACCTACGGGGCACTTACAGAACCCTGCAGGCCCCTACGGAACCCTACAGGTCCATACAGAACCCCACAGGGCCCTACGGAACTTTACCAGCCACTATGGAACTCTACGGGTCCCTACGGAACCCTGCAGAACCCTCCGGAATCTGACAGAATCCCACAGACTCCTACAGACTTCTGCGGGCACTTAAACAACCCTACAGGCCCCTACGGAACACTGCCAGCCCCTATGGAAGGAACCCTACGGGCCCCTACAGAACACTACTGGCTCCTGCGGTACTCCACAGGCCTCTAGGGAACCTACGAAGCTCTACGGAGCCCTATGGATCCTTACGGAACAGTACGGGCCCATTCAGACCTCTGCGGGCACTTATGGAAACCTACAGGACCCTACGGAACTGTACGAGACTCTACAGGCCCCTAGGGAACACCACAGGCCCCTACGGAACCGTACGAGACTCTACAGGCCCCTAGGGAACACCACAGGCCCCTACGGAACCCTACACAACCCTCTGGAAACTTATGGAACCCTACAAGCTCCTACCAACCCCTGCGAGCACTTACACAACCCTACAGGTCCCTACGGAAATCTACGGGACTCTATGGGCCCCTAGGGAACCCTATAGATTTCGATGGAACCCTACGAGCCCCTCTGGAACCCTACAGAATACTCCAGGACCCGACAGCACTCTACAAGACCCTTAGCAACACAACGGAACCTCACTAAAACCCTATGGGCTCCTACAGAACACTGTAGGTGCCTACGGAAACCTACAGACCCCTACAGAATACTACCAGCCACTACAGAAAAATATGGCCCCTACAGAACTCTACAGAACCTGGCAGAAACACTGTGGGCCCCTACAGGCCCTTGCGGGCACTTGCAGAACTCTGCAGGAACCCACGGAACTTTATGGAACCCTACCAGCCCCTACGGAAGCCTAAAGACCCTTGCAGGCAGTTACGGAACGGTACAGGGCCCTAGGGAACTTTACCAGCCACTACGGAACTCTACGGGCCCCTACGGAACCCTGCAGAACCCTCCAGAACCTTACAGAATCCCACGGATTCCTACAGACTCCTGCGGGCACTTACTCAACCCTAGAGGACCCTACGGAACACTGCCAGCTCCTATGGAAGGAACCCTACGGGCCCCTACAGAACACTACTGGCTCCTGCGGTACTCCAGAGGCCTCTAGGGAACCTACGAAGCTCTACGGAACCCTATGGATCCTTACGGCAAAGTACGGGCCCCTTCAGACCTCTGCGGGCGCTTGTGGAAACCTACAGGACCCTACGGAACCGTACGAGACTCTACAGGCCCCTAGGGAACACCACAGGCCCCTACGGAACCCTACACAACCCTCCGGAAACATATGGCACCCTACAAGCTCCTACCAACCCCTGCGGGCACTTACACAACCCTACAGGCCCCTACGGAAATCTATGGGACTCTACGGGCCCCTAGGGAACCCTTCAGATTTCGACGGAACCCTACCAGCCCCTCTGGAACCCTACAGAATACTCCAGGACCCGACAGCACTCTACAAGACCCTTAGCAACACAATGGAACCTCACTAAAACCCTATGGGCTCCTACAGAATACTGCAGGTGCCTACGGAACCCTACAGACCCGTACAGACACCTACGGGCACTTACAGAACACTGCAGGCCCCTACGGAACCCTACAGGTCCATACAGAACCCCACAGGGCCCTACGGAACTTTACCAGCCACTATGGAACTCTACGGGTCCCTATGGAACCCTGCAGAACCCTCCGGAATCTGACAGAATCCCACAGACTCCTACAGACTTCTGCGGGCACTTACTCAACCCTACAGGCCCCTACGGAACACTGCCAGCCCCTATGGAAGGAACCCTACGGGCCCCTACAGAACACTACTGGCTCCTGCGGTACTCCACAGGCCTCTAGGGAACCTACGAAGCTCTACGGAGCCCTATGGATCCTTACGGAACAGTATGGTCCCATTCAGACCTCTTATGGGCTTATGGGCGCTTATGGAAACCTACAGGACCCTACGGAACTGTACGAGACTCTACAGGCCCCTAGGGAACACCACAGGCCCCTATGGAACCGTACGAGACTCTACAGGCCCCTAGGGAACACCACAGGCCCCTACGGAACCCTACACAACCCTCTGGAAACTTATGGAACCCTACAAGCTCCTACCAACCCCTGCGAGCACTTACACAACCCTACAGGTCCCTACGGCAATCTACGGGACTCTATGGGCCCCTAGGGAACCCTATAGATTTCGATGGAACCCTATGAGGCCCTCTGGAACCCTACAGAATACTCCAGGACCCGACAGCACTCTACAAGACCCTTAGCAACACAACGGAACCTCACTAAAACCCTATGGGCTCCTACAGAACACTTCAGGTGCCTACGGAACCCTACAGACCCCTACGGAACCCTACAGACACCTGCGGGCACTTATGGAACCCTGCAGGCCCCTACGGAACCCTACAGGTCCATACAGAACCCCACAGGGCCCTACGGAACTTTACCAGCCACTACGGAACTCTACGGGCCCCTACGGAACCCTGCAGAACCCTCCAGAACCTTACAGAATCCCACAGACTCCTACAGACTTCTGCGGGCACTTACACAACCCTACAGGTCCCTACGGAAATCTACGGGACTCTATGGGCCCCTAGGGAACCCTATAGATTTCGACGGAACCCTACGAGCCCCTCTGGGGGCTGAGAATACTCCAGGACCCGACAGCACTCTACAAGACCCTTAGCAACACAACGGAACCTCACTAAAACCCTATGGGCTCCTACAGAACACTGTAGGCGCCTACGGAAACCTACAGACCCCTACAGAATACTACCAGCCACTACAGAAAAATATGGTCCCTACGGAACTCTACGGAACCTGGCAGAAACACTGTGCACCCCTACAGGCCCTTGCGGGCACTTGTAGAACTCTGCAGGAACCCACGGAACTTTATGGAACCCTACCAGCCCCTACGGAACCCTAAAGACCCTTGCAGGCAGTTACGGAACGGTACAGGGCCCTAGGGAACTTTACCAGCCACTACGGAACTCTACGGGCCCCTACGGAACCCTGCAGAACCCTCCAGAACCTTACAGAATCCCACGGATTCCTACAGACTCCTGCGGGCACTTACTCAACCCTAGAGGACCCTACGGAACACTACTGGCTCCTGCGGTACTCCACAGGCCTCTAGGGAACCTACGAAGCTCTACGGAACCCTATGGATCCTTACGGCACAGTACGGGCCCCTTCAGACCTCTGCGGGCGCTTATGGAAACCTACAGGACCCCACCGAAACTGTACGAGACTCTACAGGCCCCTAGGGAACACCACAGGCCCCTACGGAACCCTACACAACCCTCCGGAAACATATGGCACCCTACAAGCTCCTACCAACCCCTGCGGGCACTTACATAACCCTACAGGCCCCTACGGAAATCTACGGGACTCTACGGGCCCCTAGGGAACCCTTCAGATTTCGACGGAACCCTACCAGCCCCTCTGGAACCCTACAGAATACTCCAGGAAGCGACAGCACTCTACAAGACCCTTAGCAACACAACGGAACCTCACTAAAGCCCTATGGGCTCCTACAGAACACTGCAGGTGCCTACGGAACCCTACAGACCCCTACGGAACCCTACAGACACCTGCGGGCACTTACGGAACCCTGCAGGCCCCTACGGAACCCTACAGGTCCATACAGAACCCCACAGGGCCCTACGGAACTTTACCAGCCACTACGGAACTCTACGGGTCCCTACGGAACCCTGCAGAAGCCTCCAGACCCTTACAGAATCCCACAGACTCCTACAGACTTCTGCGGGCACTTAAACAACCCTACAGGTCCCTACGGAAATCTACGGGACTCTATGGGCCCCTAGGGAACCCTATAGATTTCGATGGAACCCTATGAGGCCCTCTGGAACCCTACAGAATACTCCAGGACCCGACAGCACTCTACAAGACCCTTAGCAACACAACGGAACCTCACTAAAACCCTATGGGCTCCTACAGAATACTGCAGGTGCCTACGGAACCCTACAGACCCGTACAGACACCTACGGGCACTTAAAGAACCCTGCAGGCCCCTACGGAACCCTACAGGTCCATACAGAACCCCACAGGGCCCTACGGAACTTTACCAGCCACTATGGAACTCTACGGGTCCCTACGGAACCCTGCAGAACCCTCCGGAATCTGACAGAATCCCACAGACTCCTACAGACTTCTGCGGGCACTTAAACAACCCTACAGGCCCCTACGGAACACTGCCAGCCCCTATGGAAGGAACCCTACGGGCCCCTACAGAACACTACTGGCTCCTGCGGTACTCCACAGGCCTCTAGGGAACCTACGAAGCTCTACGGAGCCCTATGGATCCTTACGGAACAGTACGGGCCCATTCAGACCTCTGCGGGCACTTATGGAAACCTACAGGACCCTACGGAACTGTACGAGACTCTACAGGCCCCTAGGGAACACCACAGGCCCCTACGGAACCGTACGAGACTCTACAGGCCCCTAGGGAACACCACAGGCCCCTACGGAACCCTACACAACCCTCTGGAAACTTATGGAACCCTACAAGCTCCTACCAACCCCTGCGAGCACTTACACAACCCTACAGGTCCCTACGGAAATCTACGGGACTCTATGGGCCCCTAGGGAACCCTATAGATTTCGATGGAACCCTACGAGCCCCTCTGGAACCCTACAGAATACTCCAGGACCCGACAGCACTCTACAAGACCCTTAGCAACACAACGGAACCTCACTAAAACCCTATGGGCTCCTACAGAACACTGCAGGCGCCTACGGAACCCTACAGACCCCTACAGAATACTACCACCACTACAGAAAAATATGGCCCCTACGGAACTCTACGGAACCTGGCAGAAACACTGTGGGCCCCTACAGGCCCTTGCGGGCACTTGCAGAACTCTGCAGGAACCCACGGAACTTTATGGAACCCTACCAGCCCCTACGGAAGCCTAAAGACCCTTGCAGGCAGTTACGGAACGGTACAGGGCCCTAGGGAACTTTACCAGCCACTACGGAACTCTACGGGCCCCTACGGAACCCTGCAGAACCCTCCAGAACCTTACAGAATCCCACGGATTCCTACAGACTCCTGCGGGCACTTACTCAACCCTAGAGGACCCTACGGAACACTGCCAGCTCCTATGGAAGGAACCCTACGGGCCCCTACAGAACACTACTGGCTCCTGCGGTACTCCAGAGGCCTCTAGGGAACCTACGAAGCTCTACGGAACCCTATGGATCCTTACGGCAAAGTACGGGCCCCTTCAGACCTCTGCGGGCGCTTGTGGAAACCTACAGGACCCTACGGAACCGTACGAGACTCTACAGGCCCCTAGGGAACACCACAGGCCCCTACGGAACCCTACACAACCCTCCGGAAACATATGGCACCCTACAAGCTCCTACCAACCCCTGCGGGCACTTACACAACCCTACAGGCCCCTACGGAAATCTATGGGACTCTACGGGCCCCTAGGGAACCCTTCAGATTTTGACGGAACCCTACCAGCCCCTCTGGAACCCTACAGAATACTCCAGGACCCGACAGCACTCTACAAGACCCTTAGCAACACAATGGAACCTCACTAAAACCCTATGGGCTCCTACAGAATACTGCAGGTGCCTACGGAACCCTACAGACCCGTACAGACACCTACGGGCACTTACAGAACACTGCAGGCCCCTACGGAACCCTACAGGTCCATACAGAACCCCACAGGGCCCTACGGAACTTTACCAGCCACTATGGAACTCTACGGGTCCCTATGGAACCCTGCAGAACCCTCCGGAATCTGACAGAATCCCACAGACTCCTACAGACTTCTGCGGGCACTTACTCAACCCTACAGGCCCCTACGGAACACTGCCAGCCCCTATGGAAGGAACCCTACGGGCCCCTACAGAACACTACTGGCTCCTGCGGTACTCCACAGGCCTCTAGGGAACCTACGAAGCTCTACGGAGCCCTATGGATCCTTACGGAACAGTATGGTCCCATTCAGACCTCTTATGGGCTTATGGGCGCTTATGGAAACCTACAGGACCCTACGGAACTGTACGAGACTCTACAGGCCCCTAGGGAACACCACAGGCCCCTATGGAACCGTACGAGACTCTACAGGCCCCTAGGGAACACCACAGGCCCCTACGGAACCCTACACAACCCTCTGGAAACTTATGGAACCCTACAAGCTCCTACCAACCCCTGCGAGCACTTACACAACCCTACAGGTCCCTACGGCAATCTACGGGACTCTATGGGCCCCTAGGGAACCCTATAGATTTCGATGGAACCCTATGAGGCCCTCTGGAACCCTACAGAATACTCCAGGACCCGACAGCACTCTACAAGACCCTTAGCAACACAACGGAACCTCACTAAAACCCTATGGGCTCCTACAGAACACTTCAGGTGCCTACGGAACCCTACAGACCCCTACGGAACCCTACAGACACCTGCGGGCACTTATGGAACCCTGCAGGCCCCTACGGAACCCTACAGGTCCATACAGAACCCCACAGGGCCCTACGGAACTTTACCAGCCACTACGGAACTCTACGGGCCCCTACGGAACCCTGCAGAACCCTCCAGAACCTTACAGAATCCCACAGACTCCTACAGATTTCTGCGGGCACTTACACAACCCTACAGGTCCCTACGGAAATCTACGGGACTCTATGGGCCCCTAGGGAACCCTATAGATTTCGACGGAACCCTACGAGCCCCTCTGGGGGCTGAGAATACTCCAGGACCCGACAGCACTCTACAAGACCCTTAGCAACACAACGGAACCTCACTAAAACCCTATGGGCTCCTACAGAACACTGTAGGCGCCTACGGAAACCTACAGACCCCTACAGAATACTACCAGCCACTACAGAAAAATATGGTCCCTACGGAACTCTACGGAACCTGGCAGAAACACTGTGGGCCCCTACAGGCCCTTGCGGGCACTTGTAGAACTCTGCAGGAACCCACGGAACTTTATGGAACCCTACCAGCCCCTACGGAAGCCTAAAGACCCTTGCAGGCAGTTACGGAACGGTACAGGGCCCTAGGGAACTTTACCAGCCACTACGGAACTCTACGGGCCCCTACGGAACCCTGCAGAACCCTCCAGAACCTTACAGAATCCCACGGATTCCTACAGACTCCTGCGGGCACTTACTCAACCCTAGAGGACCCTACGGAACACTACTGGCTCCTGCGGTACTCCACAGGCCTCTAGGGAACCTACGAAGCTCTACGGAACCCTATGGATCCTTACGGCACAGTACGGGCCCCTTCAGACCTCTGCGGGCGCTTATGGAAACCTACAGGACCCCACCGAAACTGTACGAGACTCTACAGGCCCCTAGGGAACACCACAGGCCCCTACGGAACCCTACACAACCCTCTGGAAACATATGGCACCCTACAAGCTCCTACCAACCCCTGCGGGCACTTACATAACGCTACAGGCCCCTACGGAAATCTACGGGACTCTACGGGCCCCTAGGGAACCCTTCAGATTTCGACGGAACCCTACCAGCCCCTCTGGAACCCTACAGAATACTCCAGGACCCGACAGGACTCTACAAGACCCTTAGCAACACAACGGAACCTCACTAAAACCCTATGGGCTCCTACAGAACACTGCAGGTGCCTACGGAACCCTACAGACCCCTACGGAACCCTACAGACACCTGCGGGCACTTATGGAACCCTGCAGGCCCCTACGGAACCCTACAGGTCCATACAGAACCCCACAGGGCCCTACGGAACTTTACCAGCCACTACGGAACTCTACGGGTCCCTATGGAACCCTGCAGAACCCTCCAGAACCTTACAGAATCCCACAGACTCCTACAGACTTCTGCAGGCACTTACACAACCCTACAGGTCCCTACGGAAATCTACGGGACTCTATGGGCCCCTAGGGAACCCTATAGATTTCGATGGAACCCTATGAGGCCCTCTGGAACCCTACAGAATACTCCAGGACCCGACAGCACTCTACAAGACCCTTAGCAACACAACGGAACCTCACTAAAACCCTATGGGCTCCTACAGAACACTGCAGGCGCCTACGGAACCCTACAGACCCCTACAGAATACTACCACCACTACAGAAAAATATGGCCCCTACGGAACTCTACGGAACCTGGCAGAAACACTGTGCGCCCCTACAGGCCCTTGCGGGCACTTGCAGAACTCTGCAGGAACCCACGGAACTTTATGGAACCCTACCAGCCCCTACGGAAGCCTAAAGACCATTGCAGGCAGTTACGGAACGGTACAGGGCCCTAGGGAACTTTACCAGCCACTACGGAACTCTACGGGCCCCTACAGAACCCTGCAGAACCCTCCAGAACCTTACAGAATCCCACGGATTCCTACAGACTCCTGCGGGCACTTACTCAACCCTAGAGGACCCTACGGAACACTGCCAGCTCCTATGGAAGGAACCCTACGGGCCCCTACAGAACACTACTGGCTCCTGCGGTACTCCAGAGGCCTCTAGGGAACCTACGAAGCTCTACGGAACCCTATGGATCCTTACGGCACATTACGGGCCCCTTCAGACCTCTGCGGGCGCTTATGGAAACCTACAGGACCCTACCGAAACTGTACGAGACTCTACAGGCCCCTAGGGAACACCACAGGCCCCTACGGAACCCTACACAACCCTCCGGAAACATATGGCACCCTACAAGCTCCTACCAACCCCTGCGGGCACTTACACAACCCTACAGGCCCCTACGGAAATCTACGGGACTCTATGGGCCCCTAGGGAACCCTTCAGATTTCGACGGAACCCTACCAGCCCCTCTGGAACCCTACAGAATACTCCAGGACCCGACAGCACTCTACAAGACCCTTAGCAACACAACGGAACCTCACTAAAGCCCTATGGGCTCCTACAGAACACTGCAGGTGCCTACGGAACCCTACAGACCCCTACGGAACCCTACAGACACCTGCGGGCAGTTACGGAACCCTGCAGGCCCCTACGGAACCCTACAGGTCCATACAGAACCCCACAGGGCCCTACGGAACTTTACCAGCCACTACGGAACTCTACGGGTCCCTACGGAACCCTGCAGAACCCTCCAGAACCTTACAGAATCCCACAGACTCCTACCAACCCCTGCGGGCACTTACATAACCCTACAGGTCCCTACGGAAATCTACGGGACTCTATGGGCCCCTAGGGAACCCTATAGATTTCGATGGAACCCTATGAGGCCCTCTGGAACCCTACAGAATACTCCAGGACCCGACAGCACTCTACAAGACCCTTAGCAACACAACGGAACCTCACTAAAACCCTATGGGCTCCTACAGAACACTGCAGGCGCCTACGGAACCCTACAGACCCCTACAGAATACTACCACCACTACAGAAAAATATGGCCCCTACGGAACTCTACGGAACCTGGCAGAAACACTGTGCGCCCCTACAGGCCCTTGCGGGCACTTGCAGAACTCTGCAGGAACCCACGGAACTTTATGGAACCCTACCAGCCCCTACGGAAGCCTAAAGACCCTTGCAGGCAGTTACGGAACGGTACAGGGCCCTAGGGAACTTTACCAGCCACTACGGAACTCTACGGGCCCCTACGGAACCCTGCAGAACCCTCCAGAACCTTACAGAATCCCACGGATTCCTACAGACTCCTGCGGGCACTTACTCAACCCTAGAGGACCCTACGGAACACTGCCAGCTCCTATGGAAGGAACCCTACGGGCCCCTACAGAACACTACTGGCTCCTGCGGTACTCCAGAGGCCTCTAGGGAACCTACGAAGCTCTACGGAACCCTATGGATCCTTACGGCAAAGTACGGGCCCCTTCAGACCTCTGCGGGCGCTTATGGAAACCTACAGGACCCTACGGAACTGTACGAGACTCTACAGGCCCCTAGGGAACACCACAGGCCCCTACGGAACCCTACACAACCCTCCGGAAACATATGGCACCCTACAAGCTCCTACCAACCCCTGCGGGCACTTACACAACCCTACAGGCCCCTACGGAAATCTATGGGACTCTACGGGCCCCTAGGGAACCCTTCAGATTTCGACGGAACCCTACCAGCCCCTCTGGAACCCTACAGAATACTCCAGGACCCGACAGCACTCTACAAGACCCTTAGCAACACAATGGAACCTCACTAAAACCCTATGGGCTCCTACAGAATACTGCAGGTGCCTACGGAACCCTACAGACCCGTACAGACACCTACGGGCACTTACAGAACACTGCAGGCCCCTACGGAACCCTACAGGTCCATACAGAACCCCACAGGGCCCTACGGAACTTTACCAGCCACTATGGAACTCTACGGGTCCCTATGGAACCCTGCAGAACCCTCCGGAATCTGACAGAATCCCACAGACTCCTACAGACTTCTGCGGGCACTTACTCAACCCTACAGGCCCCTACGGAACACTGCCAGCCCCTATGGAAGGAACCCTACGGGCCCCTACAGAACACTACTGGCTCCTGCGGTACTCCACAGGCCTCTAGGGAACCTACGAAGCTCTACGGAGCCCTATGGATCCTTACGGAACAGTATGGTCCCATTCAGACCTCTTATGGGCTTATGGGCGCTTATGGAAACCTACAGGACCGTACGGAACTGTACGAGACTCTACAGGCCCCTAGGGAACACCACAGGCCCCTACGGAACCCTACACAACCCTCTGGAAACTTATGGAACCCTACAAGCTCCTACCAACCCCTGCGAGCACTTACACAACCCTACAGGTCCCTACGGCAATCTACGGGACTCTATGGGCCCCTAGGGAACCCTATAGATTTCGATGGAACCCTATGAGGCCCTCTGGAACCCTACAGAATACTCCAGGACCCGACAGCACTCTACAAGACCCTTAGCAACACAACGGAACCTCACTAAAACCCTATGGGCTCCTACAGAACACTGCAGGTGCCTACGGAACCCTACAGACCCCTACGGAACCCTACAGACACCTGCGGGCACTTATGGAACCCTGCAGGCCCCTACGGAACCCTACAGGTCCATACAGAACCCCACAGGGCCCTACGGAACTTTACCAGCCACTACGGAACTCTACGGGCCCCTACGGAACCCTGCAGAACCCTCCAGAACCTTACAGAATCCCACAGACTCCTACAGATTTCTGCGGGCACTTACACAACCCTACAGGTCCCTACGGAAATCTACGGGACTCTATGGGCCCCTAGGGAACCCTATAGATTTCGACGGAACCCTACGAGCCCCTCTGGGGGCTGAGAATACTCCAGGACCCGACAGCACTCTACAAGACCCTTAGCAACACAACGGAACCTCACTAAAACCCTATGGGCTCCTACAGAACACTGTAGGCGCCTACGGAAACCTACAGACCCCTACAGAATACTACCAGCCACTACAGAAAAATATGGTCCCTACGGAACTCTACGGAACCTGGCAGAAACACTGTGCACCCCTACAGGCCCTTGCGGGCACTTGTAGAACTCTGCAGGAACCCACGGAACTTTATGGAACCCTACCAGCCCCTACGGAAGCCTAAAGACCCTTGCAGGCAGTTACGGAACGGTACAGGGCCCTAGGGAACTTTACCAGCCACTACGGAACTCTACGGGCCCCTACGGAACCCTGCAGAACCCTCCAGAACCTTACAGAATCCCACGGATTCCTACAGACTCCTGCGGGCACTTACTCAACCCTAGAGGACCCTACGGAACACTACTGGCTCCTGCGGTACTCCACAGGCCTCTAGGGAACCTACGAAGCTCTACGGAACCCTATGGATCCTTACGGCACAGTACGGGCCCCTTCAGACCTCTGCGGGCGCTTATGGAAACCTACAGGACCCCACCGAAACTGTACGAGACTCTACAGGCCCCTAGGGAACACCACAGGCCCCTACGGAACCCTACACAACCCTCTGGAAACATATGGCACCCTACAAGCTCCTACCAACCCCTGCGGGCACTTACATAACGCTACAGGCCCCTACGGAAATCTACGGGACTCTACGGGCCCCTAGGGAACCCTTCAGATTTCGACGGAACCCTACCAGCCCCTCTGGAACCCTACAGAATACTCCAGGACCCGACAGGACTCTACAAGACCCTTAGCAACACAACGGAACCTCACTAAAACCCTATGGGCTCCTACAGAACACTGCAGGTGCCTACGGAACCCTACAGACCCCTACGGAACCCTACAGACACCTGCGGGCACTTATGGAACCCTGCAGGCCCCTACGGAACCCTACAGGTCCATACAGAACCCCACAGGGCCCTACGGAACTTTACCAGCCACTACGGAACTCTACGGGTCCCTATGGAACCCTGCAGAAGCCTCCAGAACCTTACAGAATCCCACAGACTCCTACAGACTTCTGCGGGCACTTAAACAACCCTACAGGTCCCTACGGAAATCTACGGGACTCTATGGGCCCCTAGGGAACCCTATAGATTTCGATGGAACCCTATGAGGCCCTCTGGAACCCTACAGAATACTCCAGGACCCGACAGCACTCTACAAGACCCTTAGCAACACAACGGAACCTCACTAAAACCCTATGGGCTCCTACAGAACACTGCAGGCGCCTACGGAACCCTACAGACCCCTACAGAATACTACCACCACTACAGAAAAATATGGCCCCTACGGAACTCTACGGAACCTGGCAGAAACACTGTGCGCCCCTACAGGCCCTTGCGGGCACTTGCAGAACTCTGCAGGAACCCACGGAACTTTATGGAACCCTACCAGCCCCTACAGAAGCCTAAAGACCATTGCAGGCAGTTACGGAACGGTACAGGGCCCTAGGGAACTTTACCAGCCACTACGGAACTCTACGGGCCCCTACAGAACCCTGCAGAACCCTCCAGAACCTTACAGAATCCCACGGATTCCTACAGACTCCTGCGGGCACTTACTCAACCCTAGAGGACCCTACGGAACACTGCCAGCTCCTATGGAAGGAACCCTACGGGCCCCTACAGAACACTACTGGCTCCTGCGGTACTCCAGAGGCCTCTAGGGAACCTACGAAGCTCTACGGAACCCTATGGATCCTTACGGCACATTACGGGCCCCTTCAGACCTCTGCGGGCGCTTATGGAAACCTACAGGACCCTACCGAAACTGTACGAGACTCTACAGGCCCCTAGGGAACACCACAGGCCCCTACGGAACCCTACACAACCCTCCGGAAACATATGGCACCCTACAAGCTCCTACCAACCCCTGCGGGCACTTACACAACCCTACAGGCCCCTACGGAAATCTACGGGACTCTATGGGCCCCTAGGGAACCCTTCAGATTTCGACGGAACCCTACCAGCCCCTCTGGAACCCTACAGAATACTCCAGGACCCGACAGCACTCTACAAGACCCTTAGCAACACAACGGAACCTCACTAAAGCCCTATGGGCTCCTACAGAACACTGCAGGTGCCTACGGAACCCTACAGACCCCTACGGAACCCTACAGACACCTGCGGGCAGTTACGGAACCCTGCAGGCCCCTACGGAACCCTACAGGTCCATACAGAACCCCACAGGGCCCTACGGAACTTTACCAGCCACTACGGAACTCTACGGGTCCCTACGGAACCCTGCAGAACCCTCCAGAACCTTACAGAATCCCAGAGACTCCTACCAACCCCTGCGGGCACTTACATAACCCTACAGGTCCCTACGGAAATCTACGGGACTCTATGGGCCCCTAGGGAACCCTATAGATTTCGATGGAACCCTATGAGGCCCTCTGGAACCCTACAGAATACTCCAGGACCCGACAGCACTCTACAAGACCCTTAGCAACACAACGGAACCTCACTAAAACCCTATGGGCTCATACAGAATACTGCAGGCGCCTACGGAACCCTACAGACCCCTACAGAATACTACCACCACTACAGAAAAATATGGCCCCTACGGAACTCTACGGAACCTGGCAGAAACACTGTGGGCCCCTACAGGCCCTAGCGGGCACTTGCAGAGCTCTGCAGGAACCCACGGAACTTTATGGAACCCTACCAGCCCCTACGGAAGCCTAAAGACCCTTGCAGGCAGTTACGGAACGGTACAGGGCCCTAGGGAACTTTACCAGCCACTACGGAACTCTACGGGCCCCTACGGAACCCTGCAGAACCCTCCAGAACCTTACAGAATCCCACGGATTCCTACAGACTCCTGCGGGCACTTACTCAACCCTAGAGGACCCTACGGAACACTGCCAGCTCCTATGGAAGGAACCCTACGGGCCCCTACAGAACACTACTGGCTCCTGCGGTACTCCACAGGCCTCTAGGGAACCTACGAAGCTCTACGGAACCCTATGGATCCTTACGGCACAGTACGGGCCCCTTCAGACCTCTGCGGGCGCTTATGGAAACCTACAGGACCCCACCGAAACTGTACGAGACTCTACAGGCCCCTAGGGAACACCACAGGCCCCTACGGAACCCTACACAACCCTCCGGAAACATATGGCACCCTACAAGCTCCTACCAACCCCTGCGGGCACTTACACAACCCTACAGGCCCCTACGGAAATCTATGGGACTCTACGGGCCCCTAGGGAACCCTTCAGATTTCGACGGAACCCTACCAGCCCCTCTGGAACCCTACAGAATACTCCAGGACCCGACAGCACTCTACAAGACCCTTAGCAACACAACAGAACCTCACTAATACCCTATGGGCTCCTACAGAACACTGCAGGTGCCTACGGAACCCTACAGACCCGTACAGACACCTGCGGGCACTTATGGAACCCTGCAGGCCCCTACGGAACCCTACAGGTCCATACAGAACCCCACAGGGCCCTACGGAACTTTACCAGCCACTATGGAACTCTACGGGTCCCTACGGAACCCTGCAGAACCCTCCGGAATCTGACAGAATCCCACAGACTCCTACAGACTCCTGCGGGCACTTACTCAACCCTAGAGGACCCTACGGAACACTGCCAGCTCCTATGGAAGGAACCCTACGGGCCCCTACAGAACACTACTGGCTCCTGCGGTACTCCACAGGCCTCTAGGGAACCTACGAAGCTCTACGGAGCCCTATGGATCCTTACGGAACAGTACGGGCCCCTTCAGACCTCTGCGGGCACTTATGGAAACCTACAGGACCCTACGGAACTGTACGAGACTCTACAGGCCCCTAGGGAACACCACAGGCCCCTACGGAACCGTACGAGACTCTACAGGCCCTTAGGGAACACCACAGGCCCCTACGGAACCCTACACAACCCTCTGGAAACTTATGGAACCCTACAAGCTCCTACCAACCCCTGCGAGCACTTACACAACCCTACAGGTCCCTACGGAAATCTACGGGACTCTATGGGCCCCTAGGGAACCCTATAGATTTCGATGGAACCCTACGAGCCCCTCTGGAACCCTACAGAATACTCCAGGACCCGACAGCACTCTACAAGACCCTTAGTAACACAACGGAACCTCACTAAAACCCTATGGGCTCCTACAGAACACTGCAGGCGCCTACGGAACCCTACAGACCCCTACAGAATACTACCACCACTACAGAAAAATATGGCCCCTACGGAACTCTACGGAACCTGGCAGAAACACTGTGCGCCCCTACAGGCCCTTGCGGGCACTTGCAGAACTCTGCAGGAACCCACGGAACTTTATGGAACCCTACCAGCCCCTACGGAAGCCTAAAGACCCTTGCAGGCAGTTACGGAACGGTACAGGGCCCTAGGGAACTTTACCAGCCACTACGGAACTCTACGGGCCCCTACGGAACCCTGCAGAACCCTCCAGAACCTTACAGAATCCCACGGATTCCTACAGACTCCTGCGGGCACTTACTCAACCCTAGAGGACCCTACGGAACACTGCCAGCTCCTATGGAAGGAACCCTACGGGCCCCTACAGAACACTACTGGCTCCTGCGGTACTCCAGAGGCCTCTAGGGAACCTACGAAGCTCTACGGAACCCTATGGATCCTTACGGCAAAGTACGGGCCCCTTCAGACCTCTGCGGGCGCTTATGGAAACGTACAGGACCCTACGGAACCGTACGAGACTCTACAGGCCCCTAGGGAACACCACAGTCCCCTACGGAACCCTACACAACCCTCCGGAAACATATGGCACCCTACAAGCTCCTACCAACCCCTGCGGGCACTTACACAACCCTACAGGCCCCTACGGAAATCTATGGGACTCTACGGGCCCCTAGGGAACCCTTCAGATTTCGACGGAACCCTACCAGCCCCTCTGGAACCCTACAGAATACTCCAGGACCCGACAGCACTCTACAAGACCCTTAGCAACACAACAGAACCTCACTAATACCCTATGGGCTCCTACAGAACACTGCAGGTGCCTACGGAACCCTACAGACCCGTACAGACACCTGCGGGCACTTATGGAACCCTGCAGGCCCCTACGGAACCCTACAGGTCCATACAGAACCCCACAGGGCCCTACGGAACTTTACCAGCCACTATGGAACTCTACGGGTCCCTACGGAACCCTGCAGAACCCTCCGGAATCTGACAGAATCCCACAGACTCCTACAGACTTCTGCGGGCACTTAAACAACCCTACAGGCCCCTACGGAACACTGCCAGCCCCTATAGAAGAAACCCTACGGGCCCCTACAGAACACTACTGGCTCCTGCGGTACTCCACAGGCCTCTAGGGAACCTACGAAGCTCTACGGAGCCCTATGGATCCTTACGGAACAGTACGGGCCCCTTCAGACCTCTGCGGGCACTTATGGAAACCTACAGGACCCTACGGAACTGTACGAGACTCTACAGGCCCCTAGGGAACACCACAGGCCCCTACGGAACCGTACGAGACTCTACAGGCCCTTAGGGAACACCACAGGCCCCTACGGAACCCTACACAACCCTCTGGAAACTTATGGAACCCTACAAGCTCCTACCAACCCCTGCGAGCACTTACACAACCCTACAGGTCCCTACGGAAATCTACGGGACTCTATGGGCCCCTAGGGAACCCTATAGATTTCGATGGAACCCTACGAGCCCCTCTGGAACCCTACAGAATACTCCAGGACCCGACAGCACTCTACAAGACCCTTAGTAACACAACGGAACCTCACTAAAACCCTATGGGCTCCTACAGAACACTGCAGGCGCCTACGGAACCCTACAGACCCCTACAGAATACTACCACCACTACAGAAAAATATGGCCCCTACGGAACTCTACGGAACCTGGCAGAAACACTGTGCGCCCCTACAGGCCCTTGCGGGCACTTGCAGAACTCTGCAGGAACCCACGGAACTTTATGGAACCCTACCAGCCCCTACGGAAGCCTAAAGACCCTTGCAGGCAGTTACGGAACGGTACAGGGCCCTAGGGAACTTTACCAGCCACTACGGAACTCTACGGGCCCCTACGGAACCCTGCAGAACCCTCCAGAACCTTACAGAATCCCACGGATTCCTACAGACTCCTGCGGGCACTTACTCAACCCTAGAGGACCCTACGGAACACTGCCAGCTCCTATGGAAGGAACCCTACGGGCCCCTACAGAACACTACTGGCTCCTGCGGTACTCCAGAGGCCTCTAGGGAACCTACGAAGCTCTACGGAACCCTATGGATCCTTACGGCAAAGTACGGGCCCCTTCAGACCTCTGCGGGCGCTTATGGAAACGTACAGGACCCTACGGAACCGTACGAGACTCTACAGGCCCCTAGGGAACACCACAGTCCCCTACGGAACCCTACACAACCCTCCGGAAACATATGGCACCCTACAAGCTCCTACCAACCCCTGCGGGCACTTACACAACCCTACAGGCCCCTACGGAAATCTATGGGACTCTACGGGCCCCTAGGGAACCCTTCAGATTTCGACGGAACCCTACCAGCCCCTCTGGAACCCTACAGAATACTCCAGGACCCGACAGCACTCTACAAGACCCTTAGCAACACAACGGAACCTCACTAAAACCCTATGGGCTCCTACAGAACACTGCAGGTGCCTACGGAACCCTACAGACCCGTACAGACACCTACGGGCACTTACAGAACACTGCAGGCCCCTACGGAACCCTACAGGTCCATACAGAACCCCACAGGGCCCTACGGAACTTTACCAGCCACTATGGAACTCTACGGGTCCCTATGGAACCCTGCAGAACCCTCCGGAATCTGACAGAATCCCACAGACTCCTACAGACTTCTGCGGGCACTTAAACAACCCTACAGGCCCCTACGGAACACTGCCAGCCCCTATGGAAGGAACCCTACGGGCCCCTACAGAACACTACTGGCTCCTGCGGTACTCCACAGGCCTCTAGGGAACCTACGAAGCTCTACGGAGCCCTATGGATCCTTACGGAACAGTATGGTCCCATTCAGACCTCTTATGGGCTTATGGGCGCTTATGGAAACCTACAGGACCCTACGGAACTGTACGAGACTCTACAGGCCCCTAGGGAACACCACAGGCCCCTACGGAACCGTACGAGACTCTACAGGCCCCTAGGGAACACCACAGGCCCCTACGGAACCCTACACAACCCTCTGGAAACTTATGGAACCCTACAAGCTCCTACCAACCCCTGCGAGCACTTACACAACCCTACAGGTCCCTACGGCAATCTACGGGACTCTATGGGCCCCTAGGGAACCCTATAGATTTCGATGGAACCCTATGAGGCCCTCTGGAACCCTACAGAATACTCCAGGACCCGACAGCACTCTACAAGACCCTTAGCAACACAACGGAACCTCACTAAAACCCTATGGGCTCCTACAGAACACTTCAGGTGCCTACGGAACCCTACAGACCCCTACGGAACCCTACAGACACCTGCGGGCACTTATGGAACCCTGCAGGCCCCTACGGAACCCTACAGGTCCATACAGAACCCCACAGGGCCCTACGGAACTTTACCAGCCACTACGGAACTCTACGGGCCCCTACGGAACCCTGCAGAACCCTCCAGAACCTTACAGAATCCCACAGACTCCTACAGACTTCTGCGGGCACTTACACAACCCTACAGGTCCCTACGGAAATCTACGGGACTCTATGGGCCCCTAGGGAACCCTATAGATTTCGACGGAACCCTACGAGCCCCTCTGGGGGCTGAGAATACTCCAGGACCCGACAGCACTCTACAAGACCCTTAGCAACACAACGGAACCTCACTAAAACCCTATGGGCTCCTACAGAACACTGTAGGCGCCTACGGAAACCTACAGACCCCTACAGAATACTACCAGCCACTACAGAAAAATATGATCCCTACGGAACTCTACGGAACCTGGCAGAAACACTGTGCACCCCTACAGGCCCTTGCGGGCACTTGCAGAACTCTGCAGGAACCCACGGAACTTTATGGAACCCTACCAGCCCCTACGGAAGCCTAAAGACCCTTGCAGGCAGTTACGGAACGGTACAGGGCCCTAGGGAACTTTACCAGCCACTACGGAACTCTACGGGCCCCTACGGAACCCTGCAGAACCCTCCAGAACCTTACAGAATCCCACGGATTCCTACAGACTCCTGCGGGCACTTACTCAACCCTAGAGGACCCTACGGAACACTACTGGCTCCTGCGGTACTCCACAGGCCTCTAGGGAACCTACGAAGCTCTACGGAACCCTATGGATCCTTACGGCACAGTACGGGCCCCTTCAGACCTCTGCGGGCGCTTATGGAAACCTACAGGACCCCACTGAAACTGTACGAGACTCTACAGGCCCCTAGGGAACACCACAGGCCCCTACGGAACCCTACACAACCCTCTGGAAACATATGGCACCCTACAAGCTCCTACCAACCCCTGCGGGCACTTACATAACCCTACAGGCCCCTACGGAAATCTACGGGACTCTACGGGCCCCTAGGGAACCCTTCAGATTTCGACGGAACCCTACCAGCCCCTCTGGAACCCTACAGAATACTCCAGGACCCGACAGGACTCTACAAGACCCTTAGCAACACAACGGAACCTCACTAAAACCCTATGGGCTCCTACAGAACACTGCAGGTGCCTACGGAACCCTAGAGACCCCTACGGAACCCTACAGACACCTGCGGGCACTTACGGAACCCTGCAGGCCCCTACGGAACCCTACAGGTCCATACAGAACCCCACAGGGCCCTACGGAACTTTACCAGCCACTACGGAACTCTACGGGTCCCTATGGAACCCTGCAGAACCCTCCAGAACCTTACAGAATCCCACAGACTCCTACAGACTTCTGCGGGCACTTACACAACCCTACAGGTCCCTACGGAAATCTACGGGACTCTATGGGCCCCTAGGGAACCCTATAGATTTCGATGGAACCCTATGAGGCCCTCTGGAACCCTACAGAATACTCCAGGACCCGACAGCACTCTACAAGACCCTTAGCAACACAACGGAACCTCACTAAAACCCTATGGGCTCCTACAGAACACTGCAGGCGCCTACGGAACCCTACAGACCCCTACAGAATACTACCACCACTACAGAAAAATATGGCCCCTACGGAACTCTACGGAACCTGGCAGAAACACTGTGGGCCCCTACAGGCCCTTGTGGGCACTTGCAGAACTCTGCAGGAACCCACGGAACTTTATGGAACCCTACCAGTCCCTACGGAAGCCTAAAGACCATTGCAGGCAGTTACGGAACGGTACAGGGCCCTAGGGAACTTTACCAGCCACTACGGAACTCTACGGGCCCCTACAGAACCCTGCAGAACCCTCCAGAACCTTACAGAATCCCACGGATTCCTACAGACTCCTGCGGGCACTTACTCAACCCTAGAGGACCCTACGGAACACTGCCAGCTCCTATGGAAGGAACCCTACGGGCCCCTACAGAACACTACTGGCTCCTGCGGTACTCCAGAGGCCTCTAGGGAACCTACGAAGCTCTACGGAACCCTATGGATCCTTACGGCACAGTACGGGCCCCTTCAGACCTCTGCGGGCGCTTATGGAAACCTACAGGACCCTACGGAACCGTACGAGACTCTACAGGCCCCTAGGGAACACCACAGTCCCCTACGGAACCCTACACAACCCTCCGGAAACATATGGCACCCTACAAGCTCCTACCAACCCCTGCGGGCACTTACACAACCCTACAGGCCCCTACGGAAATCTATGGGACTCTAAGGGCCCCTAGGGAACCCTTCAGATTTCGACGGAACCCTACCAGCCCCTCTGGAACCCTACAGAATACTCCAGGACCCGACAGCACTCTACAAGACCCTTAGCAACACAACGGAACCTCACTAAAGCCCTATGGGCTCCTACAGAACACTGCAGGTGCCTACGGAACCCTACAGACCCCTACGGAACCCTACAGACACCTGCGGGCAGTTAAGGAACCCTGCAGGCCCCTACGGAACCCTACAGGTCCATACAGAACCCCACAGGGCCCTACGGAACTTTACCAGCCACTATGGAACTCTACGGGTCCCTACGGAACCCTGCAGAACCCTCCGGAATCTGACAGAATCCCACAGACTCCTACAGACTTCTGCGGGCACTTACTCAACCCTACAGGCCCCTACGGAACACTGCCAGCCCCTATGGAAGGAACCCTACGGGTCCCTACAGAACACTACTGGCTCCTGCGGTACTCCACAGGCCTCTAGGGAACCTACGAAGCTCTACGGAGCCCTATGGATCCTTACGGAACAGTATGGTCCCATTCAGACCTCTTATGGGCTTATGGGCGCTTATGGAAACCTACAGGACCGTACGGAACTGTACGAGACTCTACAGGCCCCTAGGGAACACCACAGGCCCCTACGGAACCGTACGAGACTCTACAGGCCCCTAGGGAACACCACAGGCCCCTACGGAACCCTACACAACCCTCTGGAAACTTATGGAACCCTACAAGCTCCTACCAACCCCTGCGAGCACTTACACAACCCTACAGGTCCCTACGGCAATCTACGGGACTCTATGGGCCCCTAGGGAACCCTATAGATTTCGATGGAACCCTATGAGGCCCTCTGGAACCCTACAGAATACTCCAGGACCCGACAGCACTCTACAAGACCCTTAGCAACACAACGGAACCTCACTAAAACCCTATGGGCTCCTACAGAACACTTCAGGTGCCTACGGAACCCTACAGACCCCTACGGAACCCTACAGACACCTGCGGGCACTTACGGAACCCTGCAGGCCCCTACGGAACCCTACAGGTCCATACAGAACCCCACAGGGCCCTACGGAACTTTACCAGCCACTACGGAACTCTACGGGCCCCTACGGAACCCTGCAGAACCTTACAGAATCCCACGGATTCCTACAGACTCCTGTGGGCACTTACTCAACCCTAGAGGACCCTACGGAACACTACTGGCTCCTGCGGTACTCCACAGGCCTCTAGGGAACCTACGAATCTCTACGGAACCCTATGGATCCTTACGGCACAGTACGGGCCCCTTCAGACCTCTGCGGGCGCTTATGGAAACCTACAGGACCCTACCGAAACTGTACGAGACTCTACAGGCCCCTAGGGAACACCACAGGCCCCTACGGAACCCTACACAACCCTCCGGAAACATATGGCACCCTACAAGCTCCTACCAACCCCTGCGGGCACTTACATAACCCTACAGGCCCCTACGGAAATCTACGGGACTCTATGGGCCCCTAGGGAACCCTTCAGATTTCGACGGAACCCTACCAGCCCCTCTGGAACCCTACAGAATACTCCAGGACCCGACAGCACTCTACAAGACCCTTAGCAACACAACGGAACCTCACTAAAGCCCTATGGGCTCCTACAGAACACTGCAGGTGCCTACGGAACCCTACAGACCCCTACGGAACCCTACAGACACCTGCGGGCACTTACGGAACCCTGCAGGCCCCTACGGAACCCTACAGGTCCATACAGAACCCCACAGGGCCCTACGGAACTTTACCAGCCACTACGGAACTCTACGGGTCCCTACGGAACCCTGCAGAACCCTCCAGAACCTTACAGAATCCCACAGACTCCTACCAACCCCTGCGGGCACTTACATAACCCTACAGGTCCCTACGGAAATCTACAGGACTCTATGGGCCCCTAGGGAACCCTATAGATTTCGATGGAACCCTATGAGGCCCTCTGGAACCCTACAGAATACTCCAGGACCCGACAGCACTCTACAAGACCCTTAGCAACACAACGGAACCTCACTAAAACCCTATGGGCTCCTACAGAATACTGCAGGCGCCTACGGAACCCTACAGACCCCTACAGAATACTACCACCACTACAGAAAAATATGGCCCCTACGGAACTCTACGGAACCTGGCAGAAACACTGTGGGCCCCTACAGGCCCTTGCGGGCACTTGCAGAACTCTGCAGGAACCCACGGAACTTTATGGAACCCTACCAGCCCCTATGGAAGCCTAAAGACCCTTGCAGGCAGTTACGGAACGGTACAGGGCCCTAGGGAACTTTACCAGCCACTACGGAACTCTACGGGCCCCTACGGAACCCTGCAGAACCCTGCAGAACCTTACAGAATCCCACGGATTCCTACAGACTCCTGCGGGCACTTACTCAACCCTAGAGGACCCTACGGAACACTGCCAGCTCCTATGGAAGGAACCCTACGGGCCCCTACAGAACACTACTGGCTCCTGCGGTACTCCAGAGGCCTCTAGGGAACCTACGAAGCTCTACGGAACCCTATGGATCCTTACGGCACAGTACGGGCCCCTTCAGACCTCTGCGGGCGCTTATGGAAACCTACAGGACCCTACGGAACTGTACGAGACTCTACAGGCCCCTAGGGAACACCACAGGCCCCTACGGAACCCTACACAACCCTCCGGAAACATATGGCACCCTACAAGCTCCTACCAACCCCTGCGGGCACTTACACAACCCTACAGGCCCCTACGGAAATCTATGGGACTCTACGGGCCCCTAGGGAACCCTTCAGATTTCGACGGAACCCTACCAGCCCCTCTGGAACCCTACAGAATACTCCAGGACCCGACAGCACTCTACAAGACCCTTAGCAACACAACGGAACCTCACTAAAACCCTATGGGCTCCTACAGAATACTACAGGCCCCTACGGAACCCTACAGGTCCATACAGAACCCCACAGGGCCCTACGGAACTTTACCAGCCACTATGGAACTCTACGGGTCCCTATGGAACCCTGCAGAACCCTCCGGAATCTGACAGAATCCCACAGACTCCTACAGACTTCTGCGGGCACTTACTCAACCCTACAGGCCCCTACGGAACACTGCCAGCCCCTATGGAAGGAACCCTACGGGTCCCTACAGAACACTACTGGCTCCTGCGGTACTCCACAGGCCTCTAGGGAACCTACGAAGCTCTACGGAGCCCTATGGATCCTTACGGAACAGTATGGTCCCATTCAGACCTCTTATGGGCTTATGGGCGCTTATGGAAACCTACAGGACCCTACGGAACTGTTCAAGACTCTACAGGCCCCTAGGGAACACCACAGGCCCCTACGGAACTGTACGAGACTCTACAGGCCCTTAGGGAACACCACAGGCCCCTACGGAACCCTACACAACCCTCTGGAAACTTATGGAACCCTACAAGCTCCTACCAACCCCTGCGAGCACTTACACAACCCTACAGGTCCCTACGGCAATCTACGGGACTCTATGGGCCCCTAGGGAACCCTTCAGATTTCGACGGAACCCTACCAGCCCCTCTGGAACCCTACAGAATACTCCAGGACCCGACAGCACTCTACAAGACCCTTAGCAACACAACGGAACCTCACTAAAACCCTATGGGCTCCTACAGAACACTGTAGGCGCCTACGGAAACCTGCAGACCCCTACAGAATACTACCAGCCACTACAGAAAAATATGGCCCCTACGGAACTCTACGGAACCTGGCAGAAACACTGTGGGCCCCTACAGGCCCTTGCGGGCACTTGCAGAACTCTGCAGGAACCCACGGAACTTTATGGAACCCTACCAGCCCCTACGGAAGCCTAAAGACCATTGCAGGCAGTTACGGAACGGTACAGGGCCCTAGGGAACTTTACCAGCCACTATGGAACTCTACGGGCCCCTACGGAACCCTGCAGAACCCTCCAGAACCTTACAGAATCCCACGGATTCCTACAGACTCCTGCGGGCACTTACTCAACCCTAGAGGACCCTATGGAACACTACTGGCTCCTGCGGTACTCCACAGGCCTCTAGGGAACCTACGAAGCTCTACGGAGCCCTATGGATCCTTACGGCACAGTACGGGCCCCTTCAGACCTCTGCGGGCGCTTATGGAAACCTACAGGACCCTACGGAACTGTACGAGACTCTACAGGCCCCTAGGGAACACCACAGGCCCCTATGGAACCCTACACAACCCTCCGGAAACATATGGCACCCTACAAGCTCCTACCAACCCCTGCGGGCACTTACATAACCCTACAGGCCCCTACGGAAATCTACGGGACTCTACGGGCCCCTAGGGAACCCTTCAGATTTCGACGGAACCCTACCAGCCCCTCTGGAACCCTACAGAATACTCCAGGACCCGACAGCACTCTACAAGACCCTTAGCAACACAACGGAACCTCACTAAAACCCTATGGGCTCCTACAGAACACTGCAGGTGCCTACGGAACCCTACAGACCCCTACGGAACCCTACAGACACCTGCGGGCACTTATGGAACCCTGCAGGCCCCTACGGAACCCTACAGGTCCATACAGAACCCCACAGGGCCCTACGGAACTTTACCAGCCACTACGGAACTCTACGGGCCCCTATGGAACCCTGCAGAACCCTCCAGAACCTTACAGAATCCCACAGACTCCTACAGACTTCTGCGGGCACTTACACAAACCTACAGGTCCCTACGGAAATCTACGGGACTCTATGGGCCCCTAGGGAACCCTATAGATTTCGATGGAACCCTATGAGGCCCTCTGGAACCCTACAGAATACTCCAGGACCCGACAGCACTCTACAAGACCCTTAGCAACACAACGGAACCTCACTAAAACCCTATGGGCTCCTACAGAACACTGCAGGCGCCTACGGAACCCTACAGACCCCTACAGAATACTACCACCACTACAGAAAAATATGGCCCCTACGGAACTCTACGGAACCTGGCAGAAACACTGTGGGCCCCTACAGGCCCTTGCGGGCACTTGCAGAACTCTGCAGGAACCCACGGAACTTTATGGAACCCTACCAGCCCCTACGGAAGCCTAAAGACCATTGCAGGCAGTTACGGAACGGTACAGGGCCCTAGGGAACTTTACCAGCCACTATGGAACTCTACGGGCCCCTACGGAACCCTGCAGAACCCTCCAGAACCTTACAGAATCCCACGGATTCCTACAGACTCCTGCGGGCACTTACTCAACCCTAGAGGACCCTACGGAACACTACTGGCTCCTGCGGTACTCCAGAGGCCTCTAGGGAACCTACGAATCTCTACGGAACCCTATGGATCCTTACGGCACAGTATGGGCCCCTTCAGACCTCTGCGGGCGCTTATGGAAACCTACAGGACCCTACGGAACTGTACGAGACTCTACAGGCCCCTAGGGAACACCACAGGCCCCTACGGAACCCTACACAACCCTCCGGAAACATATGGCACCCTACAAGCTCCTACCAACCCCTGCGGGCACTTACATAACCCTACAGGCCCCTACGGAAATCTACGGGACTCTACGGGCCCCTAGGGAACCCTTCAGATTTCGACGGAACCCTACCAGCCCCTCTGGAACCCTACAGAATACTCCAGGACCCGACAGCACTCTACAAGACCCTTAGCAACACAACGGAACCTCACTAAAACCCTATGGGCTCCTACAGAACACTGCAGGTGCCTACGGAACCCTAGAGACCCCTACGGAACCCTACAGACACCTGCGGGCACTTACGGAACCCTGCAGGCCCCTACGGAACCCTACAGGTCCATACAGAACCCCACAGGGCCCTACGGAACTTTACCAGCCACTACGGAACTCTACGGGCCCCTATGGAACCCTGCAGAACCCTCCAGAACCTTACAGAATCCCACAGACTCCTACAGACTTCTGCGGGCACTTACACAACCCTACAGGTCCCTACGGAAATCCACGGGACTCTATGGGCCCCTAGGGAACCCTATAGATTTCGATGGAACCCTATGAGGCCCTCTGGAACCCTACAGAATACTTCAGGACCCGACAGCACTATACAAGACCCTTAGCAACACAACAGAACCTCACTAAAACCCTATGGGCTCCTACAGAACACTGCAGGCGCCTACGGAACCCTACAGACCCCTACAGAATACTACCACCACTACAGAAAAATATGGCCCCTACGGAACTCTACGGAACCTGGCAGAAACACTGTGCGCCCCTACAGGCCCTTGCGGGCACTTGCAGAACTCTGCAGGAACCCACGGAACTTTATGGAACCCTACCAGCCCCTACGGAAGCCTAAAGACCATTGCAGGCAGTTACGGAACGGTACAGGGCCCTAGGGAACTTTACCAGCCACTACGGAATTCTACGGGCCCCTACGGAACCCTGCAGAACCCTCCAGAACCTTACAGAATCCCATGGATTCCTACAGACTCCTGCGGGCACTTACTCAACCCTAGAGGACCCTATGGAACACTACTGGCTCCTGCGGTACTCCAGAGGCCTCTGGGGAACCTACGAAGCTCTACGGAACCCTATGGATCCTTACGGCACAGTACGGGCCCCTTCAGACCTCTGCGGGCGCTTATGGAAACCTACAGGACCCTACGGAACCGTACGAGACTCTACAGGCCCCTAGGGAACACCACAGGCCCCTACGGAACCCTACACAACCCTCCGGAAACATATGGCACCCTACAAGCTCCTACCAACCCCTGCGGGCACTTACACAACCCTACAGGCCCCTACGGAAATCTATGGGACTCTAAGGGCCCCTAGGGAACCCTTCAGATTTCGACGGAACCCTACCAGCCCCTCTGGAACCCTACAGAATACTCCAGGACCCGACAGCACTCTACAAGACCCTTAGCAACACAACGGAACCTCACTAAAGCCCTATGGGCTCCTACAGAACACTGCAGGTGCCTACGGAACCCTACAGACCCCTACGGAACCCTACAGACACCTGCGGGCAGTTACGGAACCCTGCAGGCCCCTACGGAACCCTACAGGTCCATACAGAACCCCACAGGGCCCTACGGAACTTTACCAGCCACTATGGAACTCTACGGGTCCCTACGGAACCCTGCAGAACCCTCCGGAATCTGACAGAATCCCACAGACTCCTACAGACTTCTGCGGGCACTTACTCAACCCTACAGGCCCCTACGGAACACTGCCAGCCCCTATGGAAGGAACCCTACGGGTCCCTACAGAACACTACTGGCTCCTGCGGTACTCCACAGGCCTCTAGGGAACCTACGAAGCTCTACGGAGCCCTATGGATCCTTACGGAACAGTATGGTCCCATTCAGACCTCTTATGGGCTTATGGGCGCTTATGGAAACCTACAGGACCGTACGGAACTGTACGAGACTCTACAGGCCCCTAGGGAACACCACAGGCCCCTACGGAACCGTACGAGACTCTACAGGCCCCTAGGGAACACCACAGGCCCCTACGGAACCCTACACAACCCTCTGGAAACTTATGGAACCCTACAAGCTCCTACCAACCCCTGCGAGCACTTACACAACCCTACAGGTCCCTACGGAAATCTACGGGACTCTATGGGCCCCTAGGGAACCCTATAGATTTCGATGGAACCCTATGAGGCCCTCTGGAACCCTACAGAATACTCCAGGACCCGACAGCACTCTACAAGACCCTTAGCAACACAACGGAACCTCACTAAAACCCTATGGGCTCCTACAGAACACTGCAGGCGCCTACGGAACCCTACAGACCCCTACAGAATACTACCAGCCACTACAGAAAAATATGGCCCCTACGGAACTCTACGGAACCTGGCAGAAACACTGTGGGCCCCTACAGGCCCTTGCGGGCACTTGCAGAACTCTGCAGGAACCCACGGAACTTTATGGAACCCTACCAGCCCCTACGGAAGCCTAAAGACCATTGCAGGCAGTTACGGAACGGTACAGGGCCCTAGGGAACTTTACCAGCCACTATGGAACTCTACGGGCCCCTACGGAACCCTGCAGAACCCTCCAGAACCTTACAGAATCCCACGGATTCCTACAGACTCCTGCGGGCACTTACTCAACCCTAGAGGACCCTACGGAACACTACTGGCTCCTGCGGTACTCCAGAGGCCTCTAGGGAACCTACGAATCTCTACGGAACCCTATGGATCCTTACGGCACAGTATGGGCCCCTTCAGACCTCTGCGGGCGCTTATGGAAACCTACAGGACCCTACGGAACTGTACGAGACTCTACAGGCCCCTAGGGAACACCACAGGCCCCTACGGAACCCTACACAACCCTCCGGAAACATATGGCACCCTACAAGCTCCTACCAACCCCTGCGGGCACTTACATAACCCTACAGGCCCCTACGGAAATCTACGGGACTCTACGGGCCCCTAGGGAACCCTTCAGATTTCGACGGAACCCTACCAGCCCCTCTGGAACCCTACAGAATACTCCAGGACCCGACAGCACTCTACAAGACCCTTAGCAACACAACGGAACCTCACTAAAACCCTATGGGCTCCTACAGAACACTGCAGGTGCCTACGGAACCCTAGAGACCCCTACGGAACCCTACAGACACCTGCGGGCACTTACGGAACCCTGCAGGCCCCTACGGAACCCTACAGGTCCATACAGAACCCCACAGGGCCCTACGGAACTTTACCAGCCACTACGGAACTCTACGGGCCCCTATGGAACCCTGCAGAACCCTCCAGAACCTTACAGAATCCCACAGACTCCTACAGACTTCTGCGGGCACTTACACAACCCTACAGGTCCCTACGGAAATCTACGGGACTCTATGGGCCCCTAGGGAACCCTATAGATTTCGATGGAACCCTATGAGGCCCTCTGGAACCCTACAGAATACTTCAGGACCCGACAGCACTATACAAGACCCTTAGCAACACAACAGAACCTCACTAAAACCCTATGGGCTCCTACAGAACACTGCAGGCGCCTACGGAACCCTACAGAACCCTACAGAATACTACCACCACTACAGAAAAATATGGCCCCTACGGAACTCTACGGAACCTGGCAGAAACACTGTGCGCCCCTACAGGCCCTTGCGGGCACTTGCAGAACTCTGCAGGAACCCACGGAACTTTATGGAACCCTACCAGCCCCTACGGAAGCCTAAAGACCATTGCAGGCAGTTACGGAACGGTACAGGGCCCTAGGGAACTTTACCAGCCACTACGGAATTCTACGGGCCCCTACGGAACCCTGCAGAACCCTCCAGAACCTTACAGAATCCCATGGATTCCTACAGACTCCTGCGGGCACTTACTCAACCCTAGAGGACCCTATGGAACACTACTGGCTCCTGCGGTACTCCAGAGGCCTCTGGGGAACCTACGAAGCTCTACGGAGCCCTATGGATCCTTACGGCACAGTACGGGCCCCTTCAGACCTCTGCGGGCGCTTATGGAAACCTACAGGACCCTACGGAACCGTACGAGACTCTACAGGCCCCTAGGGAACACCACAGTCCCCTACGGAACCCTACACAACCCTCCGGAAACATATGGCACCCTACAAGCTCCTACCAACCCCTGCGGGCACTTACACAACCCTACAGGCCCCTACGGAAATCTATGGGACTCTAAGGGCCCCTAGGGAACCCTTCAGATTTCGACGGAACCCTACCAGCCCCTCTGGAACCCTACAGAATACTCCAGGACCCGACAGCACTCTACAAGACCCTTAGCAACACAACGGAACCTCACTAAAGCCCTATGGGCTCCTACAGAACACTGCAGGTGCCTACGGAACCCTACAGACCCCTACGGAACCCTACAGACACCTGCGGGCAGTTACGGAACCCTGCAGGCCCCTACGGAACCCTACAGGTCCATACAGAACCCCACAGGGCCCTACGGAACTTTACCAGCCACTATGGAACTCTACGGGTCCCTACGGAACCCTGCAGAACCCTCCGGAATCTGACAGAATCCCACAGACTCCTACAGACTTCTGCGGGCACTTACTCAACCCTACAGGCCCCTACGGAACACTGCCAGCCCCTATGGAAGGAACCCTACGGGTCCCTACAGAACACTACTGGCTCCTGCGGTACTCCACAGGCCTCTAGGGAACCTACGAAGCTCTACGGAGCCCTATGGATCCTTACGGAACAGTATGGTCCCATTCAGACCTCTTATGGGCTTATGGGCTCTTATGGAAACCTACAGGACCGTACGGAACTGTACGAGACTCTACAGGCCCCTAGGGAACACCACAGGCCCCTACGGAACCGTACGAGACTCTACAGGCCCCTAGGGAACACCACAGGCCCCTACGGAACCCTACACAACCCTCTGGAAACTTATGGAACCCTACAAGCTCCTACCAACCCCTGCGAGCACTTACACAACCCTACAGGTCCCTACGGAAATCTACGGGACTCTATGGGCCCCTAGGGAACCCTATAGATTTCGATGGAACCCTATGAGGCCCTCTGGAACCCTACAGAATACTCCAGGACCCGACAGCACTCTACAAGACCCTTAGCAACACAACGGAACCTCACTAAAACCCTATGGGCTCCTACAGAACACTTCAGGTGCCTACGGAACCCTACAGACCCCTACGGAACCCTACAGACACCTGCGGGCACTTACGGAACCCTGCAGGCCCCTACGGAACCCTACAGGTCCATACAGAACCCCACAGGGCCCTACGGAACTTTACCAGCCACTACGGAACTCTACGGGCCCCCTACGGAACCCTGCAGAACCTTACAGAATCCCACGGATTCCTACAGACTCCTGTGGGCACTTACTCAACCCTAGAGGACCCTACGGAACACTACTGGCTCCTGCGGTACTCCACAGGCCTCTAGGGAACCTACGAATCTCTACGGAACCCTATGGATCCTTACGGCACAGTACGGGCCCCTTCAGACCTCTGCGGGCGCTTATGGAAACCTACAGGACCCTACCGAAACTGTACGAGACTCTACAGGCCCCTAGGGAACACCACAGTCCCCTACGGAACCCTACACAACCCTCCGGAAACATATGGCACCCTACAAGCTCCTACCAACCCCTGCGGGCACTTACACAACCCTACAGGCCCCTACGGAAATCTATGGGACTCTAAGGGCCCCTAGGGAACCCTTCAGATTTCGACGGAACCCTACCAGCCCCTCTGGAACCCTACAGAATACTCCAGGACCCGACAGCACTCTACAAGACCCTTAGCAACACAACGGAACCTCACTAAAGCCCTATGGGCTCCTACAGAACACTGCAGGTGCCTACGGAACCCTACAGACCCCTACGGAACCCTACAGACACCTGCGGGCACTTACGGAACCCTGCAGGCCCCTACGGAACCCTACAGGTCCATACAGAACCCCACAGGGCCCTACGGAACTTTACCAGCCACTACGGAACTCTACGGGTCCCTACGGAACCCTGCAGAACCCTCCAGAACCTTACAGAATCCCACAGACTCCTACCAACCCCTGCGGGCACTTACACAACCCTACAGGTCCCTACGGAAATCTACGGGACTCTATGGGCCCCTAGGGAACCCTATAGATTTTGATGGAACCCTATGAGGCCCTCTGGAACCCTACAGAATACTCCAGGACCCGACAGCACTCTACAAGACCCTTAGCAACACAACGGAACCTCACTAAAACCCTATGGGCTCCTACAGAATACTGCAGGCGCCTACGGAACCCTACAGACCCCTACAGAATACTACCACCACTACAGAAAAATATGGCCCCTACGGAACTCTACGGAACCTGGCAGAAACACTGTGGGCCCCTACAGGCCCTTGCGGGCACTTGCAGAACTCTGCAGGAACCCACGGAACTTTATGGAACCCTACCAGCCCCTATGGAAGCCTAAAGACCCTTGCAGGCAGTTACGGAACGGTACAGGGCCCTAGGGAACTTTACCAGCCACTACGGAACTCTACGGGCCCCTACGGAACCCTGCAGAACCCTGCAGAACCTTACAGAATCCCACGGATTCCTACAGACTCCTGCGGGCACTTACTCAACCCTAGAGGACCCTACGGAACACTGCCAGCTCCTATGGAAGGAACCCTACGGGCCCCTACAGAACACTACTGGCTCCTGCGGTACTCTAGAGGCCTCTTGGGAACCTACGAAGCTCTACGGAACCCTATGGATCCTTACGGCACAGTACGGGCCCCTTCAGACCTCTGCGGGCGCTTATGGAAACCTACAGGACCCTACGGAACTGTACGAGACTCTACAGGCCCCTAGGGAACACCACAGGCCCCTACGGAACCCTACACAACCCTCCGGAAACATATGGCACCCTACAAGCTCCTACCAACCCCTGCGGGCACTTACACAACCCTACAGGCCCCTACAGAAATCTATGGGACTCTACGGGCCCCTAGGGAACCCTTCAGATTTCGACGGAACCCTACCAGCCCCTCTGGAACCCTACAGAATACTCCAGGACCCGACAGCACTCTACAAGACCCTTAGCAACACAACGGAACCTCACTAAAACCCTATGGGCTCCTACAGAATACTGCAGGCCCCTACGGAACCCTACAGGTCCATACAGAACCCCACAGGGCCCTACGGAACTTTACCAGCCACTATGGAACTCTACGGGTCCCTATGGAACCCTGCAGAACCCTCCGGAATCTGACAGAATCCCACAGACTCCTACAGACTTCTGCGGGCACTTACTCAACCCTACAGGCCCCTACGGAACACTGCCAGCCCCTATGGAAGGAACCCTACGGGTCCCTACAGAACACTACTGGCTCCTGCGGTACTCCACAGGCCTCTAGGGAACCTACGAAGCTCTACGGAGCCCTATGGATCCTTACGGAACAGTATGGTCCCATTCAGACCTCTTATGGGCTTATGGGCGCTTATGGAAACCTACAGGACCGTACGGAAATGTACGAGACTCTACAGGCCCCTAGGGAACACCACAGGCCCCTACGGAACCGTACGAGACTCTACAGGCCCCTAGGGAACACCACAGGCCCCTACGGAACCCTACACAACCCTCTGGAAACTTATGGAACCCTACAAGCTCCTACCAACCCCTGCGAGCACTTACACAACCCTACAGGTCCCTACGGCAATCTACGGGACTCTATGGGCCCCTAGGGAACCCTATAGATTTCGATGGAACCCTATGAGGCCCTCTGGAACCCTACAGAATACTCCAGGACCCGACAGCACTCTACAAGACCCCTTAGCAACACAACGGAACCTCACTAAAACCCTATGGGCTCCTACAGAACACTGCAGGTGCCTACGGAACCCTACAGACCCCTACGGAACCCTACAGACACCTGCGGGCACTTATGGAACCCTGCAGGCCCCTACGGAACCCTACAGGTCCATACAGAACCCCACAGGGCCCTACGGAACTTTACCAGCCACTACGGAACTCTACGGGCCCCTATGGAACCCTGCAGAACCCTCCAGAACCTTACAGAATCCCACAGACTCCTACAGACTTCTGCGGGCACTTACACAAACCTACAGGTCCCTACGGAAATCTACGGGACTCTATGGGCCCCTAGGGAACCCTATAGATTTCGATGGAACCCTATGAGGCCCTCTGGAACCCTACAGAATACTCCAGGACCCGACAGCACTCTACAAGACCCTTAGCAACACAACGGAACCTCACTAAAACCCTATGGGCTCCTACAGAACACTGCAGGCGCCTACGGAACCCTACAGACCCCTACAGAATACTACCACCACTACAGAAAAATATGGCCCCTACGGAACTCTACGGAACCTGGCAGAAACACTGTGGGCCCCTACAGGCCCTTGCGGGCACTTGCAGAACTCTGCAGGAACCCACGGAACTTTATGGAACCCTACCAGCCCCTACGGAAGCCTAAAGACCATTGCAGGCAGTTACGGAACGGTACAGGGCCCTAGGGAACTTTACCAGCCACTACGGAACTCTACGGGCCCCTACGGAACCCTGCAGAACCCTCCAGAACCTTACAGAATCCCACGGATTCCTACAGACTCCTGCGGGCACTTACTCAACCCTAGAGGACCCTACGGAACACTGCCAGCTCCTATGGAAGGAACCCTACGGGCCCCTACAGAACACTACTGGCTCCTGCGGTACTCCAGAGGCCTCTAGGGAACCTATGAAGCTCTACGGAGCCCTATGGATCCTTACGGCACAGTACGGGCCCCTTCAGACCTCTGCGGGCGCTTATGGAAACCTACAGGACCCTACGGAACTGTACGAGACTCTACAGGCCCCTAGGGAACACCACAGGCCCCTACGGAACTGTACGAGACTCTACAGGCCCTTAGGGAACACCACAGGCCCCTACGGAACCCTACACAACCCTCTGGAAACTTATGGAACCCTACAAGCTCCTACCAACCCCTGCGAGCACTTACACAACCCTACAGGTCCCTACGGCAATCTACGGGACTCTATGGGCCCCTAGGGAACCCTATAGATTTCGATGGAACCCTATGAGGCCCTCTGGAACCCTACAGAATACTCCAGGACCCGACAGCACTCTACAAGACCCTTAGCAACACAACGGAACCTCACTAAAACCCTATGGGCTCCTACAGAACACTGTAGGTGCCTACGGAAACCTACAGACCCCTACAGAATACTACCAGCCACTACAGAAAAATATGGCCCCTACGGAACTCTACGGAACCTGGCAGAAACACTGTGGGCCCCTACAGGCCCTTGCGGGCACTTGCAGAACTCTGCAGGAACCCACGGAACTTTATGGAACCCTGCCAGCCCCTACGGAAGCCTAAAGACCCTTGCAGGCAGTTACGGAACGGTACAGGGCCCTAGGGAACTTTACCAGCCACTATGGAACTCTACGGGCCCCTACGGAACCCTGCAGAACCCTCCAGAACCTTACAGAATCCCACGGATTCCTACAGACTCCTGCGGGCACTTACTCAACCCTAGAGGACCCTACGGAACACTACTGGCTCCTGCGGTACTCCAGAGGCCTCTAGGGAACCTACGAAGCTCTACGGAACCCTATGGATCCTTACGGAACAGTACGGGCCCCTTCAGACCTCTGCGGGCGCTTATGGAAACCTACAGGACCCCACCGAAACTGTACGAGACTCTACAGGCCCCTAGGGAACACCACAGGCCCCTACGGAACCCTACACAACCCTCCGGAAACATATGGCACCCTACAAGCTCCTACCAACCCCTGCGGGCACTTACATAACCCTACAGGCCCCTACGGAAATCTACGGGACTCTACGGGCCCCTAGGGAACCCTTCAGATTTCAACGGAACCCTACCAGCCCCTCTGGAACCCTACAGAATACTCCAGGACCCGACAGCACTCTACAAGACCCTTAGCAACACAACGGAACCTCACTAAAACCCTATGGGCTCCTACAGAACACTGCAGGTGCCTACGGAACCCTAGAGACCCCTACGGAACCCTACAGACACCTGCGGGCACTTACGGAACCCTGCAGGCCCCTACGGAACCCTACAGGTCCATACAGAACCCCACAGGGCCCTACGGAACTTTACCATCCACTACGGAACTCTACGGGTCCCTATGGAACCCTGCAGAACCCTCCAGAACCTTACAGAATCCCACAGACTCCTACAGACTTCTGCGGGCACTTACACAACCCTACAGGTCCCTACGGAAATCTACGGGACTCTATGGGCCCCTAGGGAACCCTATAGATTTCGACGGAACCCTACGAGCCCCTCTGGGGGCTGAGAATACTCCAGGACCCGACAGCACTCTACAAGACCCTTAGCAACACAACGGAACCTCACTAAAACCCTATGGGCTCCTACAGAACACTGCAGGCGCCTACGGAACCCTACAGACCCCTACAGAATACTACCACCACTACAGAGAACTATGGCCCCTACGGAACTGTACGGAACCTGGCAGAAACACTGTGGGCCCCTACAGGCCCTTGCGGGCACTTGCAGAACTCTGCAGGAACCCACGGAACTTTATGGAACCCTACCAGCCCCTACGGAAGCCTAAAGACCATTGCAGGCAGTTACGGAACGGTACAGGGCCCTAGGGAACTTTACCAGCCACTACGGAACTCTACGGGCCCCTACAGAACCCTGCAGAACCCTCCAGAACCTTACAGAATCCCACGGATTCCTACAGACTCCTGCGGGCACTTACTCAACCCTAGAGGACCCTACGGAACACTACTGGCTCCTGCGGTACTCCACAGGCCTCTAGGGAACCTACGAAGCTCTACGGAACCCTATGGATCCTTACGGAACAGTACGGGCCCCTTCAGACCTCTGCGGGCGCTTATGGAAACCTACAGGACCCTACCGAAACTGTACGAGACTCTACAGGCCCCTAGGGAACACCACAGGCCCCTACGGAACCCTACACAACCCTCCGGAAACATATGGCACCCTACAAGCTCCTACCAACCCCTGCGGGCACTTACATAACCCTACAGGCCCCTACGGAAATCTACGGGACTCTACGGGCCCCTAGGGAACCCTTCAGATTTCAACGGAACCCTACCAGCCCCTCTGGAACCCTACAGAATACTCCAGGACCCGACAGCACTCTACAAGACCCTTAGCAACACAACGGAACCTCACTAAAACCCTATGGGCTCCTACAGAACACTGCAGGTGCCTACGGAACCCTACAGACCCCTACGGAACCCTACAGACACCTGCGGGCACTTACGGAACCCTGCAGGCCCCTACGGAACCCTACAGGTCCATACAGAACCCCACAGGGCCCTACGGAACTTTACCAGCCACTACGGAACTCTACGGGTCCCTATGGAACCCTGCAGAACCCTCCAGAACCTTACAGAATCCCACAGACTCCTACAGACTTCTGCGGGCACTTACACAACCCTACAGGTCCCTACGGAAATCTACGGGACTCTATGGGCCCCTAGGGAACCCTATAGATTTCGATGGAACCCTATGAGGCCCTCTGGAACCCTACAGAATACTCCAGGACCCGACAGCACTCTACAAGACCCTTAGCAACACAACGGAACCTCACTAAAACCCTATGGGCTCCTACAGAACACTGCAGGCACCTACGGAACCCTACAGACCCCTACAGAATACTACCACCACTACAGAAAAATATGGCCCCTACGGAACTCTACGGAACCTGGCAGAAACACTGTGGGCCCCTACAGGCCCTTGCGGGCACTTGCAGAACTCTGCAGGAACCCACGGAACTTTATGGAACCCTACCAGCCCCTACGGAAGCCTAAAGACCCTTGCAGGCAGTTACGGAACGGTACAGGGCCCTAGGGAACTTTACCAGCCACTACGGAACTCTACGGGCCCCTACGGAACCCTGCAGAACCCTCCAGAACCTTACAGAATCCCACGGATTCCTACAGACTCCTGCGGGCACTTACTCAACCCTAGAGGACCCTACGGAACACTGCCAGCTCCTATGGAAGGGCCCCTACGGGCCCCTACAGAACACTACTGGCTCCTGCGGTACTCCAGAGGCCTCTAGGGAACCTATGAAGCTCTACGGAGCCCTATGGATCCTTACGGCACAGTACGGGCCCCTTCAGACCTCTGCGGGCGCTTATGGAAACCTACAGGACCCTACGGAACTGTACGAGACTCTACAGGCCCCTAGGGAACACCACAGGCCCCTACGGAACCGTACGAGACTCTACAGGCCCTTAGGGAACACCACAGGCCCCTACGGAACCCTACACAACCCTCTGGAAACTTATGGAACCCTACAAGCTCCTACCAACCCCTGCGAGCACTTACACAACCCTACAGGTCCCTACGGCAATCTACGGGACTCTATGGGCCCCTAGGGAACCCTTCAGATTTCGACGGAACCCTACCAGCCCCTCTGGAACCCTACAGAATACTCCAGGACCCGACAGCACTCTACAAGACCCTTAGCAACACAACGGAACCTCACTAAAACCCTATGGGCTCCTACAGAACACTGTAGGTGCCTACGGAAACCTACAGACCCCTACAGAATACTACCACCACTACAGAAAAATATGGCCCCTACGGAACTCTACGGAACCTGGCAGAAACACTGTGGGCCCCTACAGGCCCTTGCGGGCACTTGCAGAACTCTGCAGGAACCCACGGAACTTTATGGAACCCTGCCAGCCCCTACGGAAGCCTAAAGACCCTTGCAGGCAGTTACGGAACGGTACAGGGCCCTAGGGAACTTTACCAGCCACTACGGAACTCTACGGGCCCCTACGGAACCCTGCAGAACCCTGCAGAACCTTACAGAATCCCACGGATTCCTACAGACTCCTGCGGGCACTTACTCAACCCTAGAGGACCCTACGGAACACTACTGGCTCCTGCGGTACTCCACAGGCCTCTAGGGAACCTACGAAGCTCTACGGAACCCTATGGATCCTTACGGCACAGTACGGGCCCCTTCAGACCTCTGCGGGCGCTTATGGAAACCTACAGGACCCTACCGAAACTGTACGAGACTCTACAGGCCCCTAGGGAACACCACAGGCCCCTACGGAACCCTACACAACCCTCCGGAAACATATGGCACCCTACAAGCTCCTACCAACCCCTGCGGGCACTTACATAACCCTACAGGCCCCTACGGAAATCTACGGGACTCTACGGGCCCCTAGGGAACCCTTCAGATTTCGACGGAACCCTACCAGCCCCTCTGGAACCCTACAGAATACTCCAGGACCCGACAGCACTCTACAAGACCCTTAGCAACACAACGGAACCTCACTAAAACCCTATGGGCTCCTACAGAACACTGCAGGTGCCTACGGAACCCTACAGACCCCTACGGAACCCTACAGACACCTGCGGGCACTTATGGAACCCTGCAGGCCCCTACGGAACCCTACAGGTCCATACAGAACCCCACAGGGCCCTACGGAACTTTACCAGCCACTACGGAACTCTACGGGCCCCTATGGAACCCTGCAGAACCCTCCAGAACCTTACAGAATCCCACAGACTCCTACAGACTTCTGCGGGCACTTACACAAACCTACAGGTCCCTACGGAAATCTACTGGACTCTATGGGCCCCTAGGGAACCCTATAGATTTCGATGGAACCCTATGAGGCCCTCTGGAACCCTACAGAATACTCCAGGACCCGACAGCACTCTACAAGACCCTTAGCAACACAACGGAACCTCACTAAAACCCTATGGGCTCCTACAGAACACTGCAGGCGCCTACGGAACCCTACAGACCCCTACAGAATACTACCACCACTACAGAAAAATATGGCCCCTACGGAACTCTACGGAACCTGGCAGAAACACTGTGGGCCCCTACAGGCCCTTGCGGGCACTTGCAGAACTCTGCAGGAACCCACGGCACTTTATGGAACCCTACCAGCCCCTACGGAAGCCTAAAGGCCATTGCAGGCAGTTACGGAACGGTACAGGGCCCTAGGGAACTTTACCAGCCACTACGGAACTCTACGGGCCCCTACGGAACCCTGCAGAACCCTGCAGAACCTTACAGAATCCCACGGATTCCTACAGACTCCTGCGGGCACTTACTCAACCCTAGAGGACCCTACGGAACACTGCCAGCTCCTATGGAAGGAACCCTACGGGCCCCTACAGAACACTACTGGCTCCTGCGGTACTCCAGAGGCCTCTAGGGAACCTACGAAGCTCTACGGAGCCCTATGCATCCTTACGGAACAGTATGGGCCCCTTCAGACCTCTGCGGGCGCTTATGGAAACCTACAGGACCCTACGGAACTGTACGAGACTCTACAGGCCCCTAGGGAACACCACAGGCCCCTACGGAACCCTACACAACCCTCCGGAAACATATGGCACCCTACAAGCTCCTACCAACCCCTGCGGGCACTTACATAACCCTACAGGCCCCTACGGAAATCTACGGGACTCTACGGGCCCCTAGGGAACCCTTCAGATTTCGACGGAACCCTACCAGCCCCTCTGGAACCCTACAGAATACTCCAGGACCCGACAGCACTCTACAAGACCCTTAGCAACACAACGGAACCTCACTAAAACCCTATGGGCTCCTACAGAACACTGCAGGCGCCTACGGAACCCTACAGACCCCTACAGAATACTACCACCACTACAGAAAAATATGGCCCCTACGGAACTCTACGGAACCTGGCAGAAACACTGTGGGCCCCTACAGGCCCTTGCGGGCACTTGCAGAGCTCTGCAGGAACCCACGGAACTTTATGGAACCCTACCAGCCCCTACGGAAGCCTAAAGACCATTGCAGGCAGTTACGGAACGGTACAGGGCCCTAGGGAACTTTACCAGCCACTACGGAACTCTACGGGCCCCTACGGAACCCTGCAGAACCCTCCAGAACCTTACAGAATCCCACGGATTCCTACAGACTCCTGCGGGCACTTACTCAACCCTAGAGGACCCTACGGAACACTACTGGCTCCTGCGGTACTCCACAGGCCTCTAGGGAACCTACGAAGCTCTACGGAACCCTATGGATCCTTACGGCACAGTACGGGCCCCTTCAGACCTCTGCGGGCGCTTATGGAAACCTACAGGACCCTACCGAAACTGTACGAGACTCTACAGGCCCCTAGGGAACACCACAGGCCCCTACGGAACCCTACACAACCCTCCGGAAACATATGGCACCCTACAAGCTCCTACCAACCCCTGCGGGCACTTACATAACCCTACAGGCCCCTACGGAAATCTACGGGACTCTACGGGCCCCTAGGGAACCCTTCAGATTTCGACGGAACCCTACCAGCCCCTCTGGAACCCTACAGAATACTCCAGGACCCGACAGCACTCTACAAGACCCTTAGCAACACAACGGAACCTCACTAAAACCCTATGGGCTCCTACAGAACACTGCAGGTGCCTACGGAACCCTACAGACCCCTACGGAACCCTACAGACACCTGCGGGCACTTATGGAACCCTGCAGGCCCCTACGGAACCCTACAGGTCCATACAGAACCCCACAGGGCCCTACGGAACTTTACCAGCCACTACGGAACTCTACGGGCCCCTATGGAACCCTGCAGAACCCTCCAGAACCTTACAGAATCCCACAGACTCCTACAGACTTCTGCGGGCACTTACACAAACCTACAGGTCCCTACGGAAATCTACTGGACTCTATGGGCCCCTAGGGAACCCTATAGATTTCGATGGAACCCTATGAGGCCCTCTGGAACCCTACAGAATACTCCAGGACCCGACAGCACTCTACAAGACCCTTAGCAACACAACGGAACCTCACTAAAACCCTATGGGCTCCTACAGAACACTGCAGGCGCCTACGGAACCCTACAGACCCCTACAGAATACTACCACCACTACAGAAAAATATGGCCCCTACGGAACTCTACGGAACCTGGCAGAAACACTGTGGGCCCCTACAGGCCCTTGCGGGCACTTGCAGAACTCTGCAGGAACCCACGGCACTTTATGGAACCCTACCAGCCCCTACGGAAGCCTAAAGGCCATTGCAGGCAGTTACGGAACGGTACAGGGCCCTAGGGAACTTTACCAGCCACTACGGAACTCTACGGGCCCCTACGGAACCCTGCAGAACCCTGCAGAACCTTACAGAATCCCACGGATTCCTACAGACTCCTGCGGGCACTTACTCAACCCTAGAGGACCCTACGGAACACTGCCAGCTCCTATGGAAGGAACCCTACGGGCCCCTACAGAACACTACTGGCTCCTGCGGTACTCCAGAGGCCTCTAGGGAACCTACGAAGCTCTACGGAGCCCTATGCATCCTTACGGAACAGTATGGGCCCCTTCAGACCTCTGCGGGCGCTTATGGAAACCTACAGGACCCTACGGAACTGTACGAGACTCTACAGGCCCCTAGGGAACACCACAGGCCCCTACGGAACCCTACACAACCCTCCGGAAACATATGGCACCCTACAAGCTCCTACCAACCCCTGCGGGCACTTACATAACCCTACAGGCCCCTACGGAAATCTACGGGACTCTACGGGCCCCTAGGGAACCCTTCAGATTTCGACGGAACCCTACCAGCCCCTCTGGAACCCTACAGAATACTCCAGGACCCGACAGCACTCTACAAGACCCTTAGCAACACAACGGAACCTCACTAAAACCCTATGGGCTCCTACAGAACACTGCAGGCGCCTACGGAACCCTACAGACCCCTACAGAATACTACCACCACTACAGAAAAATATGGCCCCTACGGAACTCTACGGAACCTGGCAGAAACACTGTGGGCCCCTACAGGCCCTTGCGGGCACTTGCAGAGCTCTGCAGGAACCCACGGAACTTTATGGAACCCTACCAGCCCCTACGGAAGCCTAAAGACCATTGCAGGCAGTTACGGAACGGTACAGGGCCCTAGGGAACTTTACCAGCCACTACGGAACTCTACGGGCCCCTACGGAACCCTGCAGAACCCTCCAGAACCTTACAGAATCCCACGGATTCCTACAGACTCCTGCGGGCACTTACTCAACCCTAGAGGACCCTACGGAACACTGCCAGCTCCTATGGAAGGAACCCTACGGGCCCCTACAGAACACTACTGGCTCCTGCGGTACTCCACAGGCCTCTAGGGAACCTACGAAGCTCTACGGAGCCCTATGGATCCTTACGGCACAGTATGGGCCCCTTCAGACCTCTGCGGGCGCTTATGGAAACCTACAGGACCCTACGGAACTGTACGAGACTCTACAGGCCCCTAGGGAACACCACAGGCCCCTACGGAACCCTACACAACCCTCCGGAAACATATGGCACCCTACAAGCTCCTACCAACCCATGCGGGCACTTACATAACCCTACAGGCCCCTACGGAAATCTACGGGACTCTACGGGCCCCTAGGGAACCCTTCAGATTTCGACGGAACCCTACCAGCCCCTCTGGAACCCTACAGAATACTCCAGGACCCGATAGCACTCTACAAGACCCTTAGCAACACAACGGAACCTCACTAAAACCCTATGGGCTCCTACAGAACACTGCAGGTGCCTACGGAACCCTACAGACCCCTACGGAACCCTACAGACACCTGCGGGCACTTATGGAACCCTGCAGGCCCCTACGGAACCCTACAGGTCCATACAGAACCCCACAGGGCCCTACGGAACTTTACCAGCCACTACGGAACTCTACGGGCCCCTATGGAACCCTGCAGAACCCTCCAGAACCTTACAGAATCCCACAGACTCCTACAGACTTCTGCGGGCACTTACACAAACCTACAGGTCCCTACGGAAATCTACGGGACTCTATGGGCCCCTAGGGAACCCTACAGATTTCGATGGAACCCTATGAGGCCCTCTGGAACCCTACAGAATACTCCAGGACCCGACAGCACTCTACAAGACCCTTAGCAACACAACGGAACCTCACTAAAACCCTATGGGCTCCTACAGAACACTGCAGGCGCCTACGGAACCCTACAGACCCCTACAGAATACTACCACCACTACAGAAAAATATGGCCCCTACGGAACTCTACGGAACCTGGCAGAAACACTGTGGGCCCCTACAGGCCCTTGCGGGCACTTGCAGAACTCTGCAGGAACCCACGGAACTTTATGGAACCCTACCAGCCCCTACGGAAGCCTAAAGACCATTGCAGGCAGTTACGGAACGGTACAGGGCCCTAGGGAAATTTACCAGCCACTACGGAACTCTACGGGCCCCTACGGAACCCTGCAGAACCCTCCAGAACCTTACAGAATCCCACGGATTCCTACAGACTCCTGCGGGCACTTACTCAACCCTAGAGGACCCTACGGAACACTGCCAGCTCCTATGGAAGGAACCCTACGGGCCCCTACAGAACACTACTGGCTACTGCGGTACTCCACAGGCCTCTAGGGAACCTATGAAGCTCTACGGAGCCCTATGGATCCTTACAGCACAGTACGGGCCCCTTCAGACCTCTGCGGGCGCTTATGGAAACCTACAGGACCCTACGGAACTGTACGAGACTCTACAGGCCCCTAGGGAACACCACAGGCCCCTACGGAACTGTACGAGACTCTACAGGCCCTTAGGGAACACCACAGGCCCCTACGGAACCCTACACAACCCTCTGGAAACTTATGGAACCCTATAAGCTCCTACCAACCCCTGCGGGCACTTACACAACCCTACAGGTCCCTACTAAAATCTACAGGACTCTACGGGCCCGTAGGGAACCCTACAGATTTCGACGGAACCCTACGAGGCCCTCTGGAACCCTACAGAATACTCCAGGACCCGACAGCACTCTACAAGACCCTTAGCAACACAACGGAACCTCACTAAAACCCTATGGGCTCCTACAGAACACTGTAGGTGCCTACGGAAACCTACAGACCCCTACAGAACACTACCAGTCACTACAGAAAAATATGGCCCCTACGGAACTCTACGGAACCTGGCAGAAACACTGTGGGCCCCTACTGGCCCTTGCGGGCACTTGCAGAACTCTGCAGGAACCCACGGAACTTTATGGAACCCTACCAGCCCTTACGGAAGCCTAAAGACCATTGCAGGCAGTTACGGAACGGTACAGGGCCCTAGGGAACTTTACCAGCCACTATGGAACTCTACGGGCCCCTACGGAACCCTGCAGAACCCTCCAGAACCTTACAGAATCCCACGGATTCCTACAGACTCCTGCGGGCACTTACTCAACCCTAGAGGACCCTACGGAACACTACTGGCTCCTGCGGTACTCCAGAGGCCTCTAGGGAACCTACGAAGCTCTACGGAACCCTATGGATCCTTACGGAACAGTACGGGCCCCTTCAGACCCCTGCGGGCGCTTATGGAAACCTACAGGACCCTACCGAAACTGTACGAGACTCTACAGGCCCCTAGGGAACACCACAGGCCCCTACGGAACCCTACACAACCCTCCGGAAACATATGGCACCCTACAAGCTCCTACCAACCCCTGCGGGCACTTACATAACCCTACAGGCCCCTACGGAAATCTACGGGACTCTACGGGCCCCTAGGGAACCCTTCAGATTTCGACGGAACCCTACCAGCCCCTCTGGAACCCTACAGAATACTCCAGGACCCGACAGCACTCTACAAGACCCTTAGCAACACAACGGAACCTCACTAAAACCCTATGGGCTCCTACAGAACACTGCAGGTGCCTACGGAACCCTACAGACCCCTACGGAACCCTACAGACACCTGCGGGCACTTATGGAACCCTGCAGGCCCCTACGGAACCCTACAGGTCCATACAGAACCCCACAGGGCCCTACGGAACTTTACCAGCCACTACGGAACTCTACGGGTCCCTATGGAACCCTGCAGAACCCTCCAGAACCTTACAGAATCCCACAGACTCCTACAGACTTCTGCGGGCACTTACACAAACCTACAGGTCCCTACGGAAATCTACGGGACTCTATGGGCCCCTAGGGAACCCTATAGATTTCGATGGAACCCTATGAGGCCCTCTGGAACCCTACAGAATACTCCAGGACCCGACAGCACTCTACAAGACCCTTAGCAACACAACGGAACCTCACTAAAACCCTATGGGCTCCTACAGAACACTGCAGGCGCCTACGGAACCCTACAGACCCCTACAGAATACTACCACCACTACAGAAAAATATGGCCCCTACGGAACTCTACGGAACCTGGCAGAAACACTGTGGGCCCCTACAGGCCCTTGCGGGCACTTGCAGAACTCTGCAGGAACCCACGGAACTTTATGGAACCCTACCAGCCCCTACGGAAGCCTAAAGACCATTGCAGGCAGTTACGGAACGGTACAGGGCCCTAGGGAACTTTACCAGCCACTACGGAACTCTACGGGCCCCTACGGAACCCTGCAGAACCCTCCAGAACCTTACAGAATCCCACGGATTCCTACAGACTCCTGCGGGCACTTACTCAACCCTAGAGGACCCTACGGAACACTGCCAGCTCCTATGGAAGGAACCCTACGGGCCCCTACAGAACACTACTGGCTCCTGCGGTACTCCAGAGGCCTCTAGGGAACCTATGAAGCTCTACGGAGCCCTATGGATCCTTACGGCACAGTACGGGCCCCTTCAGACCTCTGCGGCGCTTATGGAAACCTACAGGACCCTACGGAACTGTACGAGACTCTACAGGCCCCCTAGGGAACACCACAGGCCCCTACGGAACTGTACGAGACTCTACAGGCCCTTAGGGAACACCACAGGCCCCTACGGAACCCTACACAACCCTCTGGAAACTTATGGAACCCTACAAGCTCCTACCAACCCCTGCGAGCACTTACACAACCCTACAGGTCCCTACGGCAATCTACGGGACTCTATGGGCCCCTAGGGAACCCTATAGATTTCGATGGAACCCTATGAGGCCCTCTGGAACCCTACAGAATACTCCAGGACCCGACAGCACTCTACAAGACCCTTAGCAACACAACGGAACCTCACTAAAACCGTATGGGCTCCTACAGAACACTGTAGGTGCCTACGGAAACCTACAGACCCCTACAGAATACTACCAGCCACTACAGAAAAATATGGCCCCTACGGAACTCTACGGAACCTGGCAGAAACACTGTGGGCCCCTACAGGCCCTTGCGGGCACTTGCAGAACTCTGCAGGAACCCACGGAACTTTATGGAACCCTGCCAGCCCCTACGGAAGCCTAAAGACCCTTGCAGGCAGTTACGGAACGGTACAGGGCCCTAGGGAACTTTACCAGCCACTATGGAACTCTACGGGCCCCTACGGAACCCTGCAGAACCCTCCAGAACCTTACAGAATCCCACGGATTCCTACAGACTCCTGTGGGCACTTACTCAACCCTAGAGGACCCTACGGAACACTGCTGGCTCCTGCGGTACTCCACAGGCCTCTAGGGAACCTACGAAGCTCTACGGAACCCTATGGATCCTTACGGCACAGTACGGGCCCCTTCAGACCTCTGCGGGCGCTTATGGAAACCTACAGGACCCTACCGAAACTGTACGAGACTCTACAGGCCCCTAGGGAACACCACAGGCCCCTACGGAACCCTACACAACCCTCCGGAAACATATGGCACCCTACAAGCTCCTACCAACCCCTGCGGGCACTTACATAACCCTACAGGCCCCTACGGAAATCTACGGGACTCTACGGGCCCCTAGGGAACCCTTCAGATTTCGACGGAACCCTACCAGCCCCTCTGGAACCCTACAGAATACTCCAGGACCCGACAGCACTCTACAAGACCCTTAGCAACACAACGGAACCTCACTAAAACCCTATGGGCTCCTACAGAACACTGCAGGTGCCTACGGAACCCTACAGACCCCTACGGAACCCTACAGACACCTGCGGGCACTTATGGAACCCTGCAGGCCCCTACGGAACCCTACAGGTCCATACAGAACCCCACAGGGCCCTACGGAACTTTACCAGCCACTACGGAACTCTACGGGCCCCTACGGAACCCTGCAGAACCCTCCAGAACCTTACAGAATCCCACGGATTCCTACAGACTCCTGCGGGCACTTACTCAACGCTAGAGGACCCTACGGAACACTGCCAGCTCCTATGGAAGGAACCCTACGGGCCCCTACAGAACACTACTGGCTCCTGCGGTACTCCAGAGGCCTCTAGGGAACCTACGAAGCTCTACGGAACCCTATGGATCCTTACGGCACAGTACGGGCCCCTTCAGACCTCTGCGGGCGCTTATGGAAACCTACAGGACCCTACCGAAACTGTACGAGACTCTACAGGCCCCTAGGGAACACCACAGGCCCCTACGGAACCCTACACAACCCTCCGGAAACATATGGCACCCTACAAGCTCCTACCAACCCCTGCGGGCACTTACACAACCCTACAGGCCCCTACGGAAATCTACGGGACTCTACGGGCCCCTAGGGAACCCTTCAGATTTCGACGGAACCCTACCAGCCCCTCTGGAACCCTACAGAATACTCCAGGACCCGACAGCACTCTACAAGACCCTTAGCAGCACAACGGAACCTCACTAAAACCCTATGGGCTCCTACAGAACACTGCAGGTGCCTACGGAACCCTAGAGACCCCTACGGAACCCTACAGACACCTGCGGGCACTTACGGAACCCTGCAGGCCCCTACGGAACCCTACAGGTCCATACAGAACCCCACAGGGCCTTACGGAACTTTACCAGCCACTACAAAACTCTACGGGTCCCTATGGAACCCTGCAGAACCCTCCCGAACCTTACAGAATCCCAAAGACTCCTACAGACTTCTGCGGGCACTTACACAAACCTACAGGTCCCTACGGAAATCTACGGGACTCTATGGGCCCCTAGGGAACCCTATAGATTTCGATGGAACCCTATGAGGCCCTCTGGAACCCTACAGAATACTCCAGGACCCGACAGCACTCTACAAGACCCTTAGCAACACAACGGAACCTCACTAAAACCCTATGGGCTCCTACAGAACACTGCAGGCGCCTACGGAACCCTACAGACCCCTACAGAATACTACCACCACTACAGAAAAATATGGCCCCTACGGAACTCTACGGAACCTGGCAGAAACACTGTGGGCCCCTACAGACCCTTGCGGGCACTTGCAGAACTCTGCAGGAACCCACGGAACTTTATGGAACCCTACCAGCCCCTACGGAAGCCTAAAGACCATTGCAGGCAGTTACGGAATGGTACAGGGCCCTAGGGAACTTTACCAGCCACTACGGAACTCTACGGGCCCCTACAGAACCCTGCAGAACCCTCCAGAACCTTACAGAATCCCACGGATTCCTACAGACTCCTGCGGGCACTTACTCAACCCTAGAGGACCCTACGGAACACTGCCAGCTCCTATGGAAGGAACCCTACGGGCCCCTACAGAACACTACTGGCTCCTGCGGTACTCCAGAGGCCTCTAGGGAACCTACGAAGCTCTACGGAACCCTATGGATCCTTACGGCACAGTACGGGCCCCTTCAGACCTCTGCGGGCGCTTATGGAAACCTACAGGACCCTACCGAAACTGTACGAGACTCTACAGGCCCCTAGGGAACACCACAGGCCCCTACGGAACCCTACACAACCCTCCGGAAACATATGGAACCCTACAAGCTCCTACCAACCCCTGCGGGCACTTACATAACCCTACAGGCCCCTACGGAAATCTACGGGACTCTACGGGCCCCTAGGGAACCCTTCAGATTTCGACGGAACCCTACCAGCCCCTCTGGAACCCTACAGAATACTCCAGGACCCGACAGCACTCTACAAGACCCTTAGCAACACAACGGAACCTCACTAAAACCCTATGGGCTCCTACAGAACACTGCAGGTGCCTACGGAACCCTACAGACCTGTACAGACACCTACGGGCACTTACAGAACACTGCAGACCCCTATGGAACCGTACAGGTCCATACAGAACCCCACAGGGCCCTACGGAACTTTACCAGCCACTACGGAACTCTACGGGCCCCTACAGAACCCTGCAGAACCCTCCAGAACCTTACAGAATCCCACGGATTCCTACAGACTCCTGCGGGCACTTACTCAACCCTAGAGGACCCTACGGAACACTACTGGCTCCTGCGGTACTCCACAGGCCTCTAGGGAACCTACGAAGCTCTACGGAACCCTATGGATCCTTACGGAACAGTATGGGCCCCTTCAGACCTCTGCGGGCGCTTATGGAAACCTACAGAACCCTACGGAACTGTACGAGACTCTACAGGCCCCTAGGGAACACCACAGGCCCCTACGGAACCCTACACAACCCTCTGGAAACATATGGAACCCTACAAGCTCCTACCAACCCCTGTGGGCACTTATATAACCCTACAGGTCCCTACTAAAATCTACAGGACTCTACGGGCCCGTAGGGAACCCTACAGATTTCGACGGAACCCTACGAGGCCCTCTGGAACCCTACAGAATACTCCAGGACCCGACAGCACTCTACAAGACCCTTAGCAACACAACGGAACCTCACTAAAACCCTATGGGCTCCTACAGAACACTGTAGGTGCCTACGGAAACCTACAGACCCCTACAGAACACTACCAGTCACTACAGAAAAATATGGCCCCTACGGAACTCTACGGAACCTGGCAGAAACACTGTGGGCCCCTACTGGCCCTTGCGGGCACTTGCAGAACTCTGCAGGAACCCACGGAACTTTATGGAACCCTACCAGCCCTTACGGAAGCCTAAAGACCATTGCAGGCAGTTACGGAACGGTACAGGGCCCTAGGGAACTTTACCAGCCACTATGGAACTCTACGGGCCCCTACGGAACCCTGCAGAACCCTCCAGAACCTTACAGAATCCCACGGATTCCTACAGACTCCTGCGGGCACTTACTCAACCCTAGAGGACCCTACGGAACACTACTGGCTCCTGCGGTACTCCAGAGGCCTCTAGGGAACCTACGAAGCTCTACGGAACCCTATGGATCCTTACGGAACAGTACGGGCCCCTTCAGACCTCTGCGGGCGCTTATGGAAACCTACAGGACCCTACCGAAACTGTACGAGACTCTACAGGCCCCTAGGGAACACCACAGGCCCCTACGGAACCCTACACAACCCTCCGGAAACATATGGCACCCTACAAGCTCCTACCAACCCCTGCGGGCACTTACATAACCCTACAGGCCCCTACGGAAATCTACGGGACTCTACGGGCCCCTAGGGAACCCTTCAGATTTCGACGGAACCCTACCAGCCCCTCTGGAACCCTACAGAATACTCCAGGACCCGACAGCACTCTACAAGACCCTTAGCAACACAACGGAACCTCACTAAAACCCTATGGGCTCCTACAGAACACTGTAGGTGCCTACGGAACCCTACAGACCCGTACAGACACCTACGGGCACTTACAGAACACTGCAGGCCCCTATGGAACCGTACAGGTCCATACAGAACCCCACAGGGCCCTACGGAACTTTACCAGCCACTACGGAAGTCTACGGGCCCCTACGGAACCCTGCAGAACCCTCCAGAACCTTACAGAATCCCACGGATTCCTACAGACTCCTGCGGGCACTTACTCAACCCTAGAGGACCCTACGGAACACTACTGGCTCCTGCGGTACTCCACAGGCCTCTAGGGAACCTACGAAGCTCTACGGAACCCTATGGATCCTTACGGAACAGTACGGGCCCCTTCAGACCTCTGCGGGCGCTTATGGAAACCTACAGGACCCTACGGAACTGTACGAGACTCTACAGGCCCCTAGGGAACACCACAGGCCCCTACGGAACCCTACACAACCCTCTGGAAACATATGGCACCCTACAAGCTCCTACCAACCCCTGTGGGCACTTATATAACCCTACAGGTCCCTACTAAAATCTACAGGACTCTACGGGCCCGTAGGGAACCCTACAGATTTCGACGGAACCCTACGAGGCCCTCTGGAACCCTACAGAATACTCCAGGACCCGACAGCACTCTACAAGACCCTTAGCAACACAACGGAACCTCACTAAAACCCTATGGGCTCCTACAGAACACTGTAGGTGCCTACGGAAACCTACAGACCCCTACAGAACACTACCAGTCACTACAGAAAAATATGGCCCCTACGGAACTCTACGGAACCTGGCAGAAACACTGTGGGCCCCTACTGGCCCTTGCGGGCACTTGCAGAACTCTGCAGGAACCCACGGAACTTTATGGAACCCTACCAGCCCCTACGGAAGCCTAAAGACCATTGCAGGCAGTTACGGAACGGTACAGGGCCCTAGGGAACTTTACCAGCCACTACGGAACTCTACGGGCCCCTACGGAACCCTGCAGAACCTTACAGAATCCCACGGATTCCTACAGACTCCTGCGGGCACTTACTCAACCCTAGAGGACCCTACGGAACACTGCCAGCTCCTATGGAAGGAACCTTACGGGCCCCTACAGAACACTACTGGCTCCTGCGGTACTCCAGAGGCCTCTAGGGAACCTACGAAGCTCTACGGAGCCCTATGGATCCTTATGGAACAGTACGGGCCCCTTCAGACCTCTGCGGGCGCTTATGGAAACCTACAGGACCCTACGGAACTGTACGAGACTCTACAGGCCCCTAGGGAACACCACAGGCCCCTACGGAACCGTACGAGACTCTACAGGCCCTTAGGGAACACCACAGGCCCCTACGGAACCCTACACAACCCTCTGGAAACTTATGGAACCCTACAAGCTCCTACCAACCCCTGCGAGCACTTACACAACCCTACAGGTCCCTACGGAAATCTACGGGACTCTACGGGCCTCTAGGGAACCCTACAGATTTCGACGGAACCCTACGAGGCCCTCTGGAACCCTACAGAATACTCCAGGACCCGACAGCACTCTACAAGACCCTTAGCAACACAACGGAACCTCACTAAAACCCTATGGGCTCCTACAGAACACTGTAGGTGCCTACGGAAACCTACAGACCCCTACAGAATACTACCAGCCACTACAGAAAAATATGGCCCCTACGGAACTCTACGGAACCTGGCAGAAACACTGTGGGCCCCTACAGGCCCTTGCGGGCACTTGCAGAACTCTGCAGGAACCCACGGAACTTTATGGAACCCTGCCAGCCCCTACGGAAGCCTAAAGACCCTTGCAGGCAGTTACGGAACGGTACAGGGCCCTAGGGAACTTTACCAGCCACTACGGAACTCTACGGGCCCCTACGGAACCCTGCAGAACCCTCCAGAACCTTACAGAATCCCACGGATTCCTACAGACTCCTGCGGGCACTTACTCAACCCTAGAGGACCCTACAGAACACTACTGGCTCCTGCGGTACTCCAGAGGCCTCTAGGGAACCTACGAAGCTCTACGGAACCCTATGGATCCTTACGGCACAGTACGGGCCCCTTCAGACCTCTGCGGGCGCTTATGGAAACCTACAGGACCCTACCGAAACTGTACGAGACTCTACAGGCCCCTAGGGAACACCACAGGCCCCTACGGAACCCTACACAACCCTCCGGAAACATATGGCACCCTACAAGCTCCTACCAACCCCTGCGGGCACTTACATAACCCTACAGGCCCCTACGGAAATCTACGGGACTCTACGGGCCCCTAGGGAACCCTTCAGATTTCGACGGAACCCTACCAGCCCCTCTGGAACCCTACAGAATACTCCAGGACCCGACAGCACTCTACAAGACCCTTAGCAACACAACGGAACCTCACTAAAACCCTATGGGCTCCTACAGAACACTGTAGGTGCCTACGGAACCCTACAGACCCGTACAGACACCTACGGGCACTTACAGAACACTGCAGGCCCCTATGGAACCGTACAGGTCCATACAGAACCCCACAGGGCCCTACGGAACTTTACCAGCCACTACGGAACTCTACGGGCCCCTACGGAACCCTGCAGAACCCTCCAGAACCTTACAGAATCCCACGGATTCCTACAGACTCCTGCGGGCACTTACTCAACCCTAGAGGACCCTACGGAACACTACTGGCTCCTGCGGTACTCCACAGGCCTCTAGGGAACCTACGAAGCTCTACGGAACCCTATGGATCCTTACGGAACAGTACGGGCCCCTTCAGACCTCTGCGGGCGCTTATGGAAACCTACAGGACCCTACGGAACTGTACGAGACTCTACAGGCCCCTAGGGAACACCACAGGCCCCTACGGAACCCTACACAACCCTCTGGAAACATATGGCACCCTACAAGCTCCTACCAACCCCTGTGGGCACTTATATAACCCTACAGGTCCCTACTAAAATCTACAGGACTCTACGGGCCCCTAGGGAACCCTACAGATTTCGACGGAACCCTACGAGGCCCTCTGGAACCCTACAGAATACTCCAGGACCCGACAGCACTCTACAAGACCCTTAGCAACACAACGGAACCTCACTAAAACCCTATGGGCTCCTACAGAACACTGTAGGTGCCTACGGAAACCTACAGACCCCTACAGAACACTACCAGTCACTACAGAAAAATATGGCCCCTACGGAACTCTACGGAACCTGGCAGAAACACTGTGGGCCCCTACTGGCCCTTGCGGGCACTTGCAGAACTCTGCAGGAACCCACGGAACTTTATGGAACCCTACCAGCCCTTACGGAAGCCTAAAGACCATTGCAGGCAGTTACGGAACGGTACAGGGCCCTAGGGAACTTTACCAGCCACTACGGAACTCTACGGGCCCCTACGGAACCCTGCAGAACCTTACAGAATCCCACGGATTCCTACAGACTCCTGCGGGCACTTACTCAACCCTAGAGGACCCTACGGAACACTGCCAGCTCCTATGGAAGGAACCTTACGGGCCCCTACAGAACACTACTGGCTCCTGCGGTACTCCAGAGGCCTCTAGGGAACCTACGAAGCTCTACGGAGCCCTATGGATCCTTACGGAACAGTACGGGCCCCTTCAGACCTCTGCGGGCGCTTATGGAAACCTACAGGACCCTACGGAACTGTACGAGACTCTACAGGCCCCTAGGGAACACCACAGGCCCCTACGGAACCGTACGAGACTCTACAGGCCCTTAGGGAACACCACAGGCCCCTACGGAACCCTACACAACCCTCTGGAAACTTATGGAACCCTACAAGCTCCTACCAACCCCTGCGAGCACTTACACAACCCTACAGGTCCCTACGGAAATCTACGGGCCTCTACGGGCCTCTAGGGAACCCTACAGATTTCGACGGAACCCTACGAGGCCCTCTGGAACCCTACAGAATACTCCAGGACCCGACAGCACTCTACAAGACCCTTAGCAACACAACGGAACCTCACTAAAACCCTATGGGCTCCTACAGAACACTGTAGGTGCCTACGGAAACCTACAGACCCCTACAGAATACTACCAGCCACTACAGAAAAATATGGTCCCTACGGAACTCTACGGAACCTGGCAGAAACACTGTGGGCCCCTACAGGCCCTTGCGGGCACTTGCAGAACTCTGCAGGAACCCACGGAACTTTATGGAACCCTGCCAGCCCCTACGGAAGCCTAAAGACCCTTGCAGGCAGTTACGGAACGGTACAGGGCCCTAGGGAACTTTACCAGCCACTACGGAACTCTACGGGCCCCTACGGAACCCTGCAGAACCTTACAGAATCCCACGGATTCCTACAGACTCCTGCGGGCACTTACTCAACCCTAGAGGACCCTACGGAACACTGCCAGCTCCTATGGAAGGAACCTTACGGGCCCCTACAGAACACTACTGGCTCCTGCGGTACTCCAGAGGCCTCTAGGGAACCTACGAAGCTCTACGGAGCCCTATGGATCCTTATGGAACAGTACGGGCCCCTTCAGACCTCTGCGGGCGCTTATGGAAACCTACAGGACCCTACGGAACTGTACGAGACTCTACAGGCCCCTAGGGAACACCACAGGCCCCTACGGAACCGTACGAGACTCTACAGGCCCTTAGGGAACACCACAGGCCCCTACGGAACCCTACACAACCCTCTGGAAACTTATGGAACCCTACAAGCTCCTACCAACCCCTGCGAGCACTTACACAACCCTACAGGTCCCTACGGAAATCTACGGGACTCTACGGGCCTCTAGGGAACCCTACAGATTTCGACGGAACCCTACGAGGCCCTCTGGAACCCTACAGAATACTCCAGGACCCGACAGCACTCTACAAGACCCTTAGCAACACAACGGAACCTCACTAAAACCCTATGGGCTCCTACAGAACACTGTAGGTGCCTACGGAAACCTACAGACCCCTACAGAATACTACCAGCCACTACAGAAAAATATGGCCCCTACGGAACTCTACGGAACCTGGCAGAAACACTGTGGGCCCCTACAGGCCCTTGCGGGCACTTGCAGAACTCTGCAGGAACCCACGGAACTTTATGGAACCCTGCCAGCCCCTACGGAAGCCTAAAGACCCTTGCAGGCAGTTACGGAACGGTACAGGGCCCTAGGGAACTTTACCAGCCACTACGGAACTCTACGGGCCCCTACGGAACCCTGCAGAACCCTCCAGAACCTTACAGAATCCCACGGATTCCTACAGACTCCTGCGGGCACTTACTCAACCCTAGAGGACCCTACAGAACACTACTGGCTCCTGCGGTACTCCAGAGGCCTCTAGGGAACCTACGAAGCTCTACGGAACCCTATGGATCCTTACGGCACAGTACGGGCCCCTTCAGACCTCTGCGGGCGCTTATGGAAACCTACAGGACCCTACCGAAACTGTACGAGACTCTACAGGCCCCTAGGGAACACCACAGGCCCCTACGGAACCCTACACAACCCTCCGGAAACATATGGCACCCTACAAGCTCCTACCAACCCCTGCGGGCACTTACATAACCCTACAGGCCCCTACGGAAATCTACGGGACTCTACGGGCCCCTAGGGAACCCTTCAGATTTCGACGGAACCCTACCAGCCCCTCTGGAACCCTACAGAATACTCCAGGACCCGACAGCACTCTACAAGACCCTTAGCAACACAACGGAACCTCACTAAAACCCTATGGGCTCCTACAGAACACTGTAGGTGCCTACGGAACCCTACAGACCCGTACAGACACCTACGGGCACTTACAGAACACTGCAGGCCCCTATGGAACCGTACAGGTCCATACAGAACCCCACAGGGCCCTACGGAACTTTACCAGCCACTACGGAACTCTACGGGCCCCTACGGAACCCTGCAGAACCCTCCAGAACCTTACAGAATCCCACGGATTCCTACAGACTCCTGCGGGCACTTACTCAACCCTAGAGGACCCTACGGAACACTACTGGCTCCTGCGGTACTCCACAGGCCTCTAGGGAACCTACGAAGCTCTACGGAACCCTATGGATCCTTACGGAACAGTACGGGCCCCTTCAGACCTCTGCGGGCGCTTATGGAAACCTACAGGACCCTACGGAACTGTACGAGACTCTACAGGCCCCTAGGGAACACCACAGGCCCCTACGGAACCCTACACAACCCTCTGGAAACATATGGCACCCTACAAGCTCCTACCAACCCCTGTGGGCACTTATATAACCCTACAGGTCCCTACTAAAATCTACAGGACTCTACGGGCCCCTAGGGAACCCTACAGATTTCGACGGAACCCTACGAGGCCCTCTGGAACCCTACAGAATACTCCAGGACCCGACAGCACTCTACAAGACCCTTAGCAACACAACGGAACCTCACTAAAACCCTATGGGCTCCTACAGAACACTGTAGGTGCCTACGGAAACCTACAGACCCCTACAGAACACTACCAGTCACTACAGAAAAATATGGCCCCTACGGAACTCTACGGAACCTGGCAGAAACACTGTGGGCCCCTACTGGCCCTTGCGGGCACTTGCAGAACTCTGCAGGAACCCACGGAACTTTATGGAACCCTACCAGCCCTTACGGAAGCCTAAAGACCATTGCAGGCAGTTACGGAACGGTACAGGGCCCTAGGGAACTTTACCAGCCACTACGGAACTCTACGGGCCCCTACGGAACCCTGCAGAACCTTACAGAATCCCACGGATTCCTACAGACTCCTGCGGGCACTTACTCAACCCTAGAGGACCCTACGGAACACTGCCAGCTCCTATGGAAGGAACCTTACGGGCCCCTACAGAACACTACTGGCTCCTGCGGTACTCCAGAGGCCTCTAGGGAACCTACGAAGCTCTACGGAGCCCTATGGATCCTTACGGAACAGTACGGGCCCCTTCAGACCTCTGCGGGCGCTTATGGAAACCTACAGGACCCTACGGAACTGTACGAGACTCTACAGGCCCCTAGGGAACACCACAGGCCCCTACGGAACCGTACGAGACTCTACAGGCCCTTAGGGAACACCACAGGCCCCTACGGAACCCTACACAACCCTCTGGAAACTTATGGAACCCTACAAGCTCCTACCAACCCCTGCGAGCACTTACACAACCCTACAGGTCCCTACGGAAATCTACGGGCCTCTACGGGCCTCTAGGGAACCCTACAGATTTCGACGGAACCCTACGAGGCCCTCTGGAACCCTACAGAATACTCCAGGACCCGACAGCACTCTACAAGACCCTTAGCAACACAACGGAACCTCACTAAAACCCTATGGGCTCCTACAGAACACTGTAGGTGCCTACGGAAACCTACAGACCCCTACAGAATACTACCAGCCACTACAGAAAAATATGGCCCCTACGGAACTCTACGGAACCTGGCAGAAACACTGTGGGCCCCTACAGGCCCTTGCGGGCACTTGCAGAACTCTGCAGGAACCCACGGAACTTTATGGAACCCTGCCAGCCCCTACGGAAGCCTAAAGACCCTTGCAGGCAGTTACGGAACGGTACAGGGCCCTAGGGAACTTTACCAGCCACTACGGAACTCTACGGGCCCCTACGGAACCCTGCAGAACCCTCCAGAACCTTACAGAATCCCACGGATTCCTACAGACTCCTGCGGGCACTTACTCAACCCTAGAGGACCCTACGGAACACTACTGGCTCCTGCGGTACTCCAGAGGCCTCTAGGGAACCTACGAAGCTCTACGGAACCCTATGGATCCTTACGGCACAGTACGGGCCCCTTCAGACCTCTGCGGGCGCTTATGGAAACCTACAGGACCCTACCGAAACTGTACGAGACTCTACAGGCCCCTAGGGAACACCACAGGCCCCTACGGAACCCTACACAACCCTCCGGAAACATATGGCACCCTACAAGCTCCTACCAACCCCTGCGGGCACTTACATAACCCTACAGGCCCCTACGGAAATCTACGGGACTCTACGGGCCCCTAGGGAACCCTTCAGATTTCGACGGAACCCTACCAGCCCCTCTGGAACCCTACAGAATACTCCAGGACCCGACAGCACTCTACAAGACCCTTAGCAACACAACGGAACCTCACTAAAACCCTATGGGCTCCTACAGAACACTGTAGGTGCCTACGGAACCCTACAGACCCGTACAGACACCTACGGGCACTTACAGAACACTGCAGGCCCCTATGGAACCGTACAGGTCCATACAGAACCCCACAGGGCCCTACGGAACTTTACCAGCCACTACGGAACTCTACGGGCCCCTACGGAACCCTGCAGAACCCTCCAGAACCTTACAGAATCCCACGGATTCCTACAGACTCCTGCGGGCACTTACTCAACCCTAGAGGACCCTACGGAACACTACTGGCTCCTGCGGTACTCCACAGGCCTCTAGGGAACCTACGAAGCTCTACGGAACCCTATGGATCCTTACGGCACAGTACGGGCCCCTTCAGACCTCTGCGGGCGCTTATGGAAACCTACAGGACCCTACGGAACTGTACGAGACTCTACAGGCCCCTAGGGAACACCACAGGCCCCTACGGAACCCTACACAACCCTCTGGAAACATATGGCACCCTACAAGCTCCTACCAACCCCTGTGGGCACTTATATAACCCTACAGGTCCCTACTAAAATCTATAGGACTCTACGGGCCCCTAGGGAACCCAACAGATTTCGACGGAACCCTACGAGGCCCTCTGGAACCCTACAGAATACTCCAGGACCCGACAGCACTCTACAAGACCCTTAGCAACACAACGGAACCTCACTAAAACCCTATGGGCTCCTACAGAACACTGTAGGTGCCTACGGAAACCTACAGACCCCTACAGAACACTACCAGTCACTACAGAAAAATATGGCCCCTACGGAACTCTACGGAACCTGGCAGAAACACTGTGGGCCCCTACTGGCCCTTGCGGGCACTTGCAGAACTCTGCAGGAACCCACGGAACTTTATGGAACACTACCAGCCCTTACGGAAGCCTAAAGACCATTGCAGGCAGTTACGGAACGGTACAGGGCCCTAGGGAACTTTACCAGCCACTACGGAACTCTACGGGCCCCTACGGAACCCTGCAGAACCTTACAGAATCCCACGGATTCCTACAGACTCCTGCGGGCACTTACTCAACCCTAGAGGACCCTACGGAACACTGCCAGCTCCTATGGAAGGAACCTTACGGGCCCCTACAGAACACTACTGGCTCCTGCGGTACTCCAGAGGCCTCTAGGGAACCTACGAAGCTCTACGGAGCCCTATGGATCCTTACGGAACAGTACGGGCCCCTTCAGACCTCTGCGGGCGCTTATGGAAACCTACAGGACCCTACGGAACTGTACGAGACTCTACAGGCCCCTAGGGAACACCACAGGCCCCTACGGAACCGTACGAGACTCTACAGGCCCTTAGGGAACACCACAGGCCCCTACGGAACCCTACACAACCCTCTGGAAACTTATGGAACCCTACAAGCTCCTACCAACCCCTGCGAGCACTTACACAACCCTACAGGTCCCTACGGCAATCTACGGGCCTCTACGGGCCTCTAGGGAACCCTACAGATTTCGACGGAACCCTACGAGGCCCTCTGGAACCCTACAGAATACCCCAGGACCCGACAGCACTCTACAAGACCCTTAGCAACACAACGGAACCTCACTAAAACCCTATGGGCTCCTACAGAACACTGTAGGTGCCTACGGAAACCTACAGACCCCTACAGAATACTACCAGCCACTACAGAAAAATATGGCCCCTACGGAACTCTACGGAACCTGGCAGAAACACTGTGGGCCCCTACAGGCCCTTGCGGGCACTTGCAGAACTCTGCAGGAACCCACGGAACTTTATGGAACCCTGCCAGCCCCTACGGAAGCCTAAAGACCCTTGCAGGCAGTTACGGAACGGTACAGGGCCCTAGGGAACTTTACCAGCCACTATGGAACTCTACGGGCCCCTACGGAACCCTGCAGAACCCTCCAGAACCTTACAGAATCCCACGGATTCCTACAGACTCCTGCGGGCACTTACTCAACCCTAGAGGACCCTACGGAACACTACTGGCTCCTGCGGTACTCCAGAGGCCTCTAGGGAACCTACGAAGCTCTACGGAACCCTATGGATCCTTACGGCACAGTACGGGCCCCTTCAGACCTCTGCGGGCGCTTATGGAAACCTACAGGACCCTACCGAAACTGTACGAGACTCTACAGGCCCCTAGGGAACACCACAGGCCCCTACGGAACCCTACACAACCCTCCGGAAACATATGGCACCCTACAAGCTCCTACCAACCCCTGCGGGCACTTACATAACCCTACAGGCCCCTACGGAAATCTACGGGACTCTACGGGCCCCTAGGGAACCCTACAGATTTCGACGGAACCCTACCAGCCCCTCTGGAACCCTACAGAATACTCCAGGACCCGACAGCACTCTACAAGACCCTTAGCAACACAACGGAACCTCACTAAAACCCTATGGGCTCCTACAAAACACTGTAGGTGCCTACGGAACCCTACAGACCCGTACAGACACCTACGGGCACTTACAGAACACTGCAGGCCCCTATGGAACCGTACAGGTCCATACAGAACCCCACAGGGCCCTACGGAACTTTACCAGCCACTACGGAACTCTACGGGCCCCTACGGAACCCTGCAGAACCCTCCAGAACCTTACAGAATCCCACGGATTCCTACAGACTCCTGCGGGCACTTACTCAACCCTAGAGGACCCTACGGAACACTACTGGCTCCTGCGGTACTCCACAGGCCTCTAGGGAACCTACGAAGCTCTACGGAACCCTATGGATCCTTACGGAACAGTATGGGCCCCTTCAGACCTCTGCGGGCGCTTATGGAAACCTACAGGACCCTACGGAACTGTACGAGACTCTACAGGCCCCTAGGGAACACCACAGGCCCCTACGGAACCCTACACAACCCTCTGGAAACATATGGCACCCTACAAGCTCCTACCAACCCCTGTGGGCACTTATATAACCCTACAGGTCCCTACTAAAATCTACAGGACTCTACGGGCCCGTAGGGAACCCTACAGATTTCGACGGAACCCTACGAGGCCCTCTGGAACCCTACAGAATACTCCAGGACCCGACAGCACTCTACAAGACCCTTAGCAACACAACGGAACCTCACTAAAACCCTATGGGCTCCTACAGAACACTGTAGGTGCCTACGGAAACCTACAGACCCCTACAGAACACTACCAGTCACTACAGAAAAATATGGCCCCTACGGAACTCTACGGAACCTGGCAGAAACACTGTGGGCCCCTACAGGCCCTTGCGGGCACTTGCAGAACTCTGCAGGAACCCACGGAACTTTATGGAACCCTACCAGCCCTTACGGAAGCCTAAAGACCATTGCAGGCAGTTAGGGAACGGTACAGGGCCCTAGGGAACTTTACCAGCCACTACGGAACTCTACGGGCCCCTAAGGAACCCTGCAGAACCTTACAGAATCCCACGGATTCCTACAGACTCCTGCGGGCACTTACTCAACCCTAGAGGACCCTACGGAACACTGCCAGCTCCTATGGAAGGAACCTTACGGGCCCCTACAGAACACTACTGGCTCCTGCGGTACTCCACAGGCCTCTAGGGAACCTACGAAGCTCTACGGAGCCCTATGGATCCTTACGGAACAGTACGGGCCCCTTCAGACCTCTGCGGGCGCTTATGGAAACCTACAGGACCCTACGGAACTGTACGAGACTCTACAGGCCCCTAGGGAACACCACAGGCCCCTACGGAACCGTACGAGACTCTACAGGCCCTTAGGGAACACCACAGGCCCCTACGGAACCCTACACAACCCTCTGGAAACTTATGGAACCCTACAAGCTCCTACCAACCCCTGCGAGCACTTACACAACCCTACAGGTCCCTACGGCAATCTACGGGACTCTACGGGCCTCTAGGGAACCCTATAGATTTCGACGGAACCCTACCAGCCCCTCTGGAACCCTACAGAATACTCCAGGACCCGACAGCACTCTACAAGACCCTTAGCAACACAACGGAACCTCACTAAAACCCTATGGGCTCCTACAGAACACTGCAGGTGCCTACGGAACCCTACAGACCTGTACAGACACCTACGGGCACTTACAGAACACTGCAGACCCCTATGGAACCGTACAGGTCCATACAGAACCCCACAGGGCCCTACGGAACTTTACCAGCCACTACGGAACTCTACGGGCCCCTACGGAACCCTGCAGAACCCTCCAGAACCTTACAGAATCCCACGGATTCCTACAGACTCCTGCGGGCACTTACTCAACCCTAGAGGACCCTACGGAACACTACTGGCTCCTGCGGTACTCCACAGGCCTCTAGGGAACCTACGAAGCTCTACGGAACCCTATGGATCCTTACGGAACAGTATGGGCCCCTTCAGACCTCTGCGGGCGCTTATGGAAACCTACAGGACCCTACGGAACTGTACGAGACTCTACAGGCCCCTAGGGAACACCACAGGCCCCTACGGAACCCTACACAACCCTCTGGAAACATATGGCACCCTACAAGCTCCTACCAACCCCTGTGGGCACTTATATAACCCTACAGGTCCCTACTAAAATCTACAGGACTCTACGGGCCCCTAGGGAACCCTACAGATTTCGACGGAACCCTACGAGGCCCTCTGGAACCCTACAGAATACTCCAGGACCCGACAGCACTCTACAAGACCCTTAGCAACACAACGGAACCTCACTAAAACCCTATGGGCTCCTACAGAACACTGTAGGTGCCTACGGAAACCTACAGACCCCTACAGAACACTACCAGTCACTACAGAAAAATATGGCCCCTACGGAACTCTACGGAACCTGGCAGAAACACTGTGGGCCCCTACTGGCCCTTGCGGGCACTTGCAGAACTCTGCAGGAACCCACGGAACTTTATGGAACCCTACCAGCCCTTACGGAAGCCTAAAGACCATTGCAGGCAGTTACGGAACGGTACAGGGCCCTAGGGAACTTTACCAGCCACTACGGAACTCTACGGGCCCCTACGGAACCCTGCAGAACCCTCCAGAACCTTACAGAATCCCACGGATTCCTACAGACTCCTGCGGGCACTTACTCAACCCTAGAGGACCCTACGGAACACTACTGGCTCCTGCGGTACTCCAGAGGCCTCTAGGGAACCTACGAAGCTCTACGGAGCCCTATGCATCATTACGGAACAGTACGGGCCCCTTCAGACCTCTGCGGGCGCTTATGGAAACCTACAGGACCCTACGGAACTGTACGAGACTCTACAGGCCCCTAGGGAACACCACAGGCCCCTACGGAACCGTACGAGACTCTACAGGCCCTTAGGGAACACCACAGGCCCCTACGGAACCCTACACAACCCTCCGGAAACTTATGGAACCCTACAAGCTCCTACCAACCCCTGCGGGCACTTAAACAACCCTACAGGTCCCTACGGAAATCTACGGGACTCTATGGGCCCCTAGGGAACCCTACAGATTTCGACTGAACCCTACCAGCCTTTCTGGAACCCTACAGAATACTCCAGGACCCGACAGCACTCTACAAGACCCTTAGCAACACAACGGAACCTCACTAAAACCCTATGGGCTCCTACAGAACACTGTAGGTGCCTACGGAACCCTACAGACCCGTACAGACACCTACGGGCACTTACAGAACACTGCAGGCCCCTATGGAACCCTACAGGTCCATACAGAACCCCACAGGGCCCTACGGAACTTTACCAGCCACTACGGAACTCTACGGGCCCCTACAGAACCCTGCAGAACCCTCCAGAACCTTACAGAATCCCACGGATTCCTACAGACTCCTGCGGGCACTTACTCAACCCTAGAGGACCCTACGGAACACTACTGGCTCCTGCGGTACTCCAGAGGCCTCTAGGGAACCTACGAAGCTCTACGGAACCCTATGGATCCTTACGGAACAATATGGGCCCCTTCAGACCTCTGCGGGCGCTTATGGAAACCTACAGGACCCTACGGAACTGTACGAGACTCTACAGGCCCCTAGGGAACACCACAGGCCCCTACGGAACCCTACACAACCCTCCGGAAACATATGGCACCCTACAAGCTCCTACCAACCCCTGCGGGCACTTACACAACCCTACAGGCCCCTACGGAAATCTACGGGACTCTACGGGCCCCTAGGGAACCCTACAGATTTCGACGGAACCCTACGAGCCCCTCTGGAACCCTACAGAATACTCCAGGACCCGACAGCACTCTACAAGACCCTTAGCAACACAATGGAACCTCACTAAAACCCTATGGGCTCCTACAGAACACTGTAGGTGCCTACGGAACCCTACAGACCCGTACAGACACCTACGGGCACTTACAGAACACTGCAGGCCCCTATGGAACCCTACAGGTCCATACAGAACCCCACAGGGCCCTACGGAACTTTACCAGCCACTACGGAACTCTACGGGCCCCTACGGAACCCTGCAGAACCCTCCAGAACCTTACAGAATCCCACGGATTCCTACAGACTCCTGCGGGCACTTACTCAACCCTAGAGGACCCTACGGAACACTACTGGCTCCTGCGGTACTCCAGAGGCCTCTAGGGAACCTACGAAGCTCTACGGAACCCTATGGATCCTTACGGAACAGTATGGGCCCCTTCAGACCTCTGCGGGCGCTTATGGAAACCTACAGGACCCTACGGAACTGTACGAGACTCTACAGGCCCCTAGGGAACACCACAGGCCCCTACGGAACCCTACACAACCCTCCGGAAACATATGGCACCCTACAAGCTCCTACCAACCCCTGTGGGCACTTACATAACCCTACAGGCCCCTACGGAAATCTACGGGACTCTATGGGCCTCTAGGGAACCCTTCAGATTTCGACGGAACCCTACCAGCCCCTCTGGAACCCTACAGAATACTCCAGGACCCGACAGCACTCTACAAGACCCTTAGCAACACAACGGAACCTCACTAAAACCCTATGGGCTCCTACAGAACACTGTAGGTGCCTACGGAACCCTACAGACCCGTACAGACACCTACGGGCACTTACAGAACACTGCAGGCCCCTATGGAACCCTACAGGTCCATACAGAACCCCACAGGGCCCTACGGAACTTTACCAGCCAGTGCGGAACTCTACGGGTCCCTACGGAACCCTGCAGAACCCTCCAGAACCTTACAGAATCCCACAGACTCCTACAGACTTCTGCGGGCACTTACACAACCGTACAGGCCCCTACGCAACACTGCCAGCCCCTGTTGAAGGAACCCTACGGGCCCCAACAGAACACTACTGGCTCCTGCGGTACTCCACAGGCCTCTAGGGAACCTACGAAGCTCTACGGAACCCTATGGATCCTTACGGCACAGTACGGGCCCCTTCAGACCTCTGCGGGCGCTTATGGAAACCTACAGGACCCTACCGAAACTGTACGAGACTCTACAGGCCCCTAGGGAACACCACAGGCCCCTACGGAACCCTACACAACCCTCCGGAAACATATGGCACCCTACAAGCTCCTACCAACCCCTGCGGGCACTTACATAACCCTACAGGCCCCTACGGCAATCTACGGGACTCTATGGGCCCCTAGGGAACCCTTCAGATTTCGACGGAACCCTACCAGCCCCTCTGGAACCCTACAGAATACTCCAGGACCCGACAGCACTCTACAAGACCCTTAGCAACACAACGGAACCTCACTAAAACCCTATGGGCTCCTACAGAACACTGCAGGTGCCTACGGAACCCTAGAGACCCCTACGGAACCCTACAGACACCTGCGGGCACTTACGGAACCCTGCAGGCCCCTACGGAACCCTACAGGTCCATACAGAACCCCACAGGGCCCTACGGAACTTTACCATCCACTACGGAACTCTACGGGCCCCTACGGAACCCTGCAGAACCCTCCAGAACCTTACAGAATCCCACAGACTCCTACAGACTTCTGCGGGCACTTACCCAAACCTACAGGTCCCTACGGAAATCTACGGGACTCTATGGGCCCCTAGGGAACCCTACAGATTTCGATGGAACCCTATGAGGCCCTCTGGAACCCTACAGAATACTCCAGGACCCGACAGCACTCTACAAGACCCTTAGCAACACAACAGAACCTCACTAAAACCCTATGGGCTCCTACAGAACACTGCAGGCGCCTACGGAACCCTACAGACCCCTACAGAATACTACCACCACTACAGAAAAATATGGCCCCTACGGAACTCTACGGAACCTGGCAGAAACACTGTGGGCCCCTACAGGCCCTTGCGGGCACTTGCAGAACTCTGCAGGAACCCACGGAACTTTATGGAACCCTACCAGCCCCTACGGAAGCCTAAAGACCATTGCAGGCAGTTACGGAACGGTACAGGGCCCTAGGGAACTTTACCAGCCACTACGGAACTCTACGGGCCCCTACGGAACCCTGCAGAACCCTCCAGAACCTTACAGAATCCCACGGATTCCTACAGACTCCTGCGGGCACTTACTCAACCCTAGAGGACCCTACGGAACACTACTGGCTCCTGCGGTACTCCACAGGCCTCTAGGGAACCTACGAAGCTCTACGGAGCCCTATGCATCCTTACGGCACAGTACGGGCCCCTTCAGACCTCTGCGGGCGCTTATGGAAACCTACAGGATCCTACCGAAACTGTACGAGACTCTACAGGCCCCTAGGGAACACCACAGGCCCCTACGGAACCCTACACAACCCTCCGGAAACATATGGCACCCTACAAGCTCTTACCAACCCCTGCGGGCACTTACACAACCCTACAGGCCCCTACGGAAATCTATGGAACTCTACGGGCCCCTAGGGAACCCTTCAGATTTCGACGGAACCCTACCAGCCCCTCTGGAACCCTACAGAATACTCCAGGACCCGACAGCACTCTACAAGACCCTTAGCAACACAACGGAACCTCACTAAAACCCTATGGGCTCCTACAGAACACTGCAGGTGCCTACGGAACCCTACAGACCCCTACGGAACCCTACAGACACCTGCGGGCACTTACGGAACCCTACAGGCCCCTACGGAACCCTACAGGTCCATACAGAACCCCACAGGGCCCTACGGAACTTTACCAGCCACTACGGAACTCTACGGGTCCCTATGGAACCCTGCAGAACCCTCCAGACCTTACAGAATCCCACAGACTCCTACAGACTTCTGCGGGCACTTACACAACCCTACAGGTCCCTACGGAAATCTACGGGACTCTATGGGCCCCTAGGGAACCCTATAGATTTCGATGGAACCCTATGAGGCCCTCTGGAACCCTACAGAATACTCCAGGACCCGACAGCACTCTACAAGACCCTTAGCAACACAACGGAACCTCACTAAAACCCTATGGGCTCCTACAGAACACTGCAGGCGCCTACGGAACCCTACAGACCCCTACGGAATACTACCACCACTACAGAAAAATATGGCCCCTACGGAACTCTACGGAACCTGGCAGAAACACTGTGGGCCTCTACAGGCCCTTCCGGGCACTTGCAGAACTCTGCAGGAACCCACGGAACTTTATGGAACCCTACCAGCCCCTACGGAAGCCTAAAGACCATTGCAGGCAGTTACGGAACGGTACAGGGCCCTAGGGAACTTTACCAGCCACTACGGAACTCTACGGGCCCCTACGGAACCCTGCAGAACCCTCCGGAACCTTACAGAATCCCACGGATTCCTACAGACTCCTGCGGGCACTTACTCAACCCTAGAGGACCCTACGGAACAATGCCAGCTCCTATGGAAGGAACCCTACGGGCCCCTACAGAACACTACTGGCTCCTGCAGTACTCCAGAGGCCTCTAGGGAACCTACGAAGCTCTACAGAACCCTATGGATCCTTACGGCACAGTACGGGCCCCTTCAGACCTCTGCGGGCGCTTATGGAAACCTACAGGACCCTACGGAACTGTACGAGACTCTACAGGCCCCTAGGGAACACCACAGGCCCCTACGGAACCGTACGAGACTCTACAGGCCCCTAGGGAACACCACAGACCCCTACGGAACCCTACACAACCCTCTGGAAACTTATGGAACCCTACAAGCTCCTACCAACCCCTGCGGGCACTTACACAACCCTACAGGTCCCTACGGCAATCTACGGGACTCTATGGGCCCCTAGGGAACCCTACAGATTTCGACGGAACCCTACGAGCCCCTCTGGAACCCTACAGAGTCCCGAGCTCTGGAACCATTGTCCGAGCTCGCCGTTGTACCAGCGTTCGCCTCTGCGTGTTGCTGCGCGTCCTCCCGACCACGCCGATTCATCACCCCGCTCTTCAGGGTGATGCGGGGCTCTCCCGAGCTTGCCGCGCTACTACCGTGCTCCTCCAGGTGTCGCAGTGCGCCTTCCGACCGCTCCGTATATACACCCCGCTCGGCAGGGTGCCTCCAGGCGCTCTGCCGAGCTTGCTGCGCTACCGCTCTGCGCCTCCGGGTGTCGCTGCGCATCCTCCCAACCCCGACGCACCCTCATCCCACCCCTCCGGGTGCCGTCGGGCGCCAACTCGATCCCGCCGAGCCTTAACCCACCCCTCGGGATGGTGACGGGCGCACGTCCCACCTGCCCGAGCCGCTCCCCCCGCCCTTCGGGGTGCCGACGAGTCCTCGTCCGACTCACCCGTGCCCTCAGCGCGCTCTTCGGGGTGCCGCCGGGCACTGTCCGAGCTCACCGCGCTACCACCCTGCGCCTCCGGCTGTCGCTCCGCCTCCTCCCGACCACGCCGATCCTTCACCCCGCTCTTCGGGGTGCTGCGGGGCTCTTCCGAGCTCGCCGCGCTACCACCGTGAGCTTCCGGGTGCCGCTGTGCGTCCGGTCGACCCGACGCACGCTCATCCCGCTCCTCGGGGTGCCGCCGGGCGCTCTGCCAAGCTCGCCGCCCTACCACCGTGCGCCACCAGGTGCCGCTCTGTGTCCGGTCCACCCGACGCACGCTCATCCCGCTCCTCGGGGTGCCGCCGGGAACTCTGCTGAGCTCTCCGCGCTACCACCGTGCGCCGGCAAGTGCCAGCGGGCACTCTCGGGATCTCGCCGCGGTACCACAGCGCGCCTCCGAGTGCCGCCGAGCGCTCTCCCGATATCGCCGCTCCTTTGATTCAGAAAACGAACGGTTACAGTTTGTTAGTGCGGATGTATTACAGTCTGGGAAAGAACAAAAGCTCGGGGCCCCAGAATTCCAAGATAAAGAAATGGCTTTGTGTATAAGATAGCGGGAGCAGCTGCATGCTAAGGAGGTGCTGAGAAGGAACCTAACTGTCTGGGAAAGGTGTCCATCTGGTCAGGACAGGGGAGGAGATTTTTGATAATGAGTTCTTGGAAATAATTAGAATAGTAACGCCTTTAATTTTAATAACCTGCCCACCATAATGAATATGTATGCTTTTTACAATAAATGGACGCTTGCTTCACAAACCGGTGTACAAGTTTGGCGGAGAAATCCCCCTTGCACCCAGCGCTGCAATAAACATACCTGCTTTATAACTCTCTGCGAGTTGTAATGTTTGTTTCCGCGCGTCACCTTCACCACGGTGCTCGGGGTGCCGCCGGGAGATCAGCCGCGCTCGCAGCGGTACCACCGCGCGCCTCCGAGTGCCGCTGAGCGCTCTCCCGATATCGCCGCTCTTTCACCCCGCTTGTCTGGGTGCAGCCGGGCGCTCTCACAAGCTTGCCGCACTACCACCGTGCGCCTCCAGGTGCCGCTGTGCGTCCGGTCAACCCGACGCACGGTCATCCTGCTCCTCGGGGTGCCGCGGGACGCTCTCCCGAGCTCGTCGCGCTCCACCCTGCGCATGCGAGTACCGCTGGGTGCTCTCGGGATCTAGCCGCGGTACCACTGTGCGCCTCCGAGTGCGGCCGAGCGCTCTCCCGATATCGCCGCTCCTTCACCACGGTGCTCGGGGTGCCGCCGGGCGCTCTGCCGAGCTCGCCGCACTACCACCGTGCGCCTCCAGGTGCCGCTGTGCGTCCGGTCGACCTGACGCACGCTCATCCCGCTCCTCGGGGTGCCGCCGGGAGCTCAGCCGAGCTCGCCGCACTACCACCATGCGCCTCCAGGTGCCGCCGAGCGCTCTCCCGGTATCGCCACTCGTTGACACTGCGCGTCGGGTTGCCGCCAGGCGATCTCCCGAGCTCGACGCGCTACCACCCAGCGCCGGCGAGTGCCACCGGGCAAACTACAGACTCTTCAGGGCCCTAGGGAACACCACAGGCCCCTACGGAACCGTACAAGACTCTACAGGCCGCTAGGGAACACCACAGGCCCCTACGGAACCCTACACAACTCACTGGAAACTTATGGAACCCTACAAGCTCCTACCAACCCCTGCTGGCACTTACACAACCCTACAGGTCCCTACGGAAATCTACGGGACTCTATGGGCCCCTAGGGAAGCCTACAGATTTCGACGGAACCCTACAAGCCCCTCTGGAACCCTACAGAATACTCCAGGACCCGACAGCACTCTACAAGACCCTTAGCGACACAACGGAACCTCACTAAAACCCTATGGGCTCCTACAGAACACTGCAGGTGCCTACGAAACCCTGCAGGCCCCTACGGAACCCTACAGGTCCATACAGAACCCCACAGGGCCCTACGGAACTTTACCAGCCACTACGGAACTCTACGGGCCCCTACGGAACCCTGCAGAACCCTCCGGAACCTTACAGAATCCCACAGACTCCTGCGGGCACTTACACAATCCTAGAGGCCCCTACGGAACACTGCCAGCCCCTATGGAAGGAACCCTACGGGCCCCTACAGAACACTACTGGCTCCTGCGGTACTCTACAGGCCTCTAGGGAACCTACGAAGCTCTACGGAGCCCTGTGGATCCTTACGGAACAGGACGGGCCCCTTCAGACCTCTGCGGGCGCTTATGGAAACCTACAGGACCCTACGGAACTGTACGAGACTCTAGAGGCCCCTAGGGAACACTACAGGCCCCTACGGAACCGTATGAGACTCTACAGGCCCCTAGGGAACACCACAGGCTCCTACGGAACCCTACACAACCCTCCGGAAACATATGGCACCCTACAAGCTCCTACCAACCCCTGCGGGCACTTACACAACCCTACAGGTCCCTACGGAAATCTACGGGACTCTACGGGCCCCTAGGGAACCCTACAGATTTCGACGGAACCCTACGAGCCCCTCTGGAACCCTACAGAGTCCCGAGCTCTGGAACCATTGTTCGAGCTCGCCGTTGTACCAGCGTGCGCCTCTGCGTGTTGCTGCGCGTCCTCCCGACCACGCCGATTCATCACCCCGCTCTTCAGGGTGATGCGGGGCTCTCCCGAGCTCGCCGCGCTACTACCGTGCTCCTCCAGGTGTCGCAGTGCGCCTTCCGACCGCTCCGTATATACACCCCGCTCGGCAGGGTGCCTCCGGGCGCTCTGCCGAGCTTGCTGCGCTACCGCTCTGCACCTCCGGGTGTCGCTGCGCATCCTCCAAACCCCGACGCACCCTCATCCCACCCCTCCGGGTGCCGTCGGGCGCCAACTCGATCCCGCCGAGCCTTAACCCACCCCTCGGGATGGTGACGGGCGCACGTCCCACCTGCCCGAGCCGCTCCCCCCGCCCTTCGGGGTGCCGACGAGTCCTCGTCCGACTCACCCGTGCCCTCAGCGCGCTCTTCGGGGTGCCGCCGGGCACTGTCCGAGCTCACCGCGCTACCACCCTGCGCCTCCGGCTGTCGCTCCGCCTCCTCCCGACCACGCCGATCCTTCACCCCGCTCTTCGGGGTACTGCGGGGCTCTTCCGAGCTCGCCGCGCTACCACCGTGATCTTCCGGGTGCCGCTGTACGTCCGGTCGACCCGACGCACGCTCATCCCGCTCCTCGGGGTGCCGCCGGGCGCTCTCCCGAGCTCTTCGCGCTCCACCCTGCGCATGTGAGTGCCGCTGGGTGCTCTCGGGATCTCGCCGCGGTACCACCGTGCGCCTCCGAGTGCCGCCGAGCGCTCTCCCGGTATCGCCACTCGTTGACCCCGCACGTCGGGGTGCCGCCAGGCGCTCTCCCGATATCGCCGCTCCTTCACCACAGTGCTCGGGGTGCCGCCGGGCGCTCTGCCGAGCTCACAGCGGTACCACCGCGTGCCTCCGAGTGCCGCTGAACGCTCTCCCGATATCGCCGCTCCTTCACCCTGCTTGTCTGGGTGCCGCCGGGCGCTTTCCCCAGCTTGCCGCACTACCACCGTGCGCCTCCAGGTGCCGCTGTGCGTCCGGTCGACCCGACGCACGGTCATCCTGCTCCTCGGGGTGCCGCCGGGCGCTCTGCTGAGCTCTCCGCGCTACCACCGTGCGCTGACAAGTGCCAGCGGGCACTCTCGGGATCTCGCCGCGGTACCACCGCGCGCCTCCAAGTGCCGCTGAGCGCTCTCCCGATATCGCCGCTCCTTCACCCTGCTTGTCTGGGTGCCGCCGGGCGCTTTCCCCAGCTTGCCGCACTACCACCGTGCGCCTCCAGGTGCCGCTGTGCGTCCGGTCGACCCGACGCACGGTCATCCTGCTCCTCGGGGTGCCGCCGGGCGCTCTGCTGAGCTCTCCGCGCTACCACCGTGCGCTGACAAGTGCCAGCGGGCACTCTCGGGATCTCGCCGCGGTACCACCGCGCGCCTCCGAGTGCCGCTGAGCGCTCTCCCGATATCGCCGCTCTTTCACCCCGCTTGTCTGGGTGCCGCCGGGTGCTCTGCCGAGCTCGCCGCACTACCACCGTGCACCTCCAGGTGCCGCTGTGCGTCCGGTCGACCCAACGCACGCTCATCCCGCTCCTCGGGGTGCCGCCGGGCGCTCTCCTGAGCTCGTCGCGCTCCACCCTGCGCATGCGAGTGCCTCTGGGTGGTCTCGGGATCTTGCCGCGGTACCACAGCGCGCCTCCGAGTGCCGCCGAGCGCTCTCCCGATATCGCCGCTCCTTTGATTCAGAAAACGAACGGTTACAGTTTGTTAGTGCGGATGTATTACAGTCTGGGAAAGAACAAAAGCTCGGGGCCCCAGAATTCCAAGATAAAGAAATGGCTTTGTGTATAAGATAGCGGGAGCAGCTGCATGCTAAGGAGGTGCTGAGAAGGAACCTAACTGTCTGGGAAAGGTGTCCATCTGGTCAGGACAGGGGAGGAGATTTTTGATAATGAGTTCTTGGAAATAATTAGAATAGTAACGCCTTTAATTTTAATAACTTGCCCACCATAATGAATATGTATGCTTTTTACCATAAATGGATGCTTGCTTCACAAACCGGTGTACAAGTTTGGCGGAGAAATCCCCCTTGCACCCAGCGCCGCAATAAACATACCTGCTTTATAACTCTCTGCGAGTTGTAATGTTTGTTTCCGCGCGTCACCTTCACCACGGTGCTCGGGGTGCCGCCGGGAGATCAGCCGCGCTCGCAGCGGTACCACCGCGCGCCTCCGAGTGCCGCTGAGCACTCTCCCGATATCGCCGCTCTTTCACCCCGCTTGTCTGGGTGCAGCCGGGCGCTCTCACAAGCTTGCCGCACTACCACCGTGCGCCTCCAGGTGCCGCTGTGCGTCCGGTCGACCCGACGCACGGTCATCCTGCTCCTCGGGGTGCCGCGGGACGCTCTCCCGAGCTCGTCGCGCTCCACCCTGCGCATGCGAGTACCGCTGGGTCCTCTCGGGATCTAGCCGCGGTACCACTGTGCGCCTCCAAGTGCGGCCGAGCGCTCTCCCGATATCGCCGCTCCTTCACCACGGTGCTCGGGGTGCCGCCGGGCGCTCTGCCGAGCTCGCCGCACTACCACCGTGCGCCTCCAGGTGCCGCTGTGCGTCCGGTCGACCCGACGCACGCTCATCCCGCTCCTCGGGGTGCCGCCGGGCGCTCTGCCAAGCTCGCCGCACTACCACCGTGCGCCTCCAGGTGCCGCTGTGCGTCCGGTCGACCCGACGCACGCTCATCCCGCTCCTCGGGGTGCCGCCGGGCGCTCTGCCAAGCTCGCCGCACTACCACCGTGCGCCTCCAGGTGCCGCTGTGCGTTCGGTCGACCCGACGCACGCTCATCCCGTTCCCCGGGTGCCGCCGGACGCTCTCCCTAGCTCGTCGCGCTACCACCGTGCGCCGGCGAGTGCCACCGGGCACTCTCGGTATCTCGCCGCGGTACCACCGCGCGCCTCCTAGTGCCACTGAGCGTTCTCCCATATCGCTGCTCCGTCACCCCGCTTTTCTGGGTGCCGCCGGGCGCTCTGCCGAGCTCGCCGCACTACCATCGTGCGCCTCCGAGTGCCGCCGAGCGCTCTCCCGGTATCGCCACTCGTTGACACTGCGCGTCGGGTTGCCGCCAGGCGATCTCCCGAGCTCGACGCGCTACCACCCAGCGCCGGCGAGTGCCACCGGGAAAACTACAGACTCTTCAGGGCCCTAGGGAACACCACGGGCCCCTACGGAACCGTACGAGACTCTACAGGCCCCTAGGGAACACCACAGGCCCCTACGGAACCCTACACAACCCTCCGGAAACATATGGAACCCTACAAGCTCCTACCAACCCCTGCGGGCACTTACACAACCCTACAGGCCCCTACGGAAATCTACGGGACTCTATGGGCCCCTAGAGAAGCCCACAGATTTTGACGGAACCCTACCAGCCCCTCTGGAACCCTACAGAATACTCCAGGACCCGACAGCACTCTACAAGACCCTTAGCAACACACCGGAACCTCACTAAAACCCTATGGGCTCCTACAGAACACTGCAGGTGCCTACGAAACCCTGCAGGCCCCTACGGCACCCTACAGACACCTGCGGGCACTTACAGAACCCTGCAGGCCCCTACGGAACCCTACAGGTCCATACAGAACCCCACAGGGCCCTACGGAACATTACCAGCCACTACGGAACTCTACGGGCCCCTATGGAACCCTGCAGAACCCTCCGGAACCTTACAGAATCCCACAGACTCCTACAGACTCCTGTGGGCACTTACACAATCCTAGAGGCCCCTACGGAACACTGCCAGCCCCTATGGAAGGAACCCTACGGGCCCCTACAGAACACTACTGGCTCCTGTGGTACTCTACAGGCCTCTAGGAAACCTACGAAGCTCTACGGAGCCCTATGGATCCTTACGGAACAGGACGGGCCCCTTCAGACCTCTGCAGGCGCTTATGGAAACCTACAGGACCCTACGGAACTGTACGAGACTCTAGAGGCCCCTAGGGAACACCACAGGCCCCTACGGAACTGTACGAGACACTACAGGCCCCTAGGGAACACCACAGGCCCCTACGGAACCCTACACAACCCTCTGGAAACTTATGGCACCCTACAAGCTCCTACCAACCCCTGCGGGCACTTACACAACCCTACAGGCCCCTACGGAAATCTACGGGACTCTATGGGCCCCTAGAGAAGCCCACAGATTTTGACAGAACCCTACGAGCCCCTCTGGAACCCTACAGAATACTCCAGGACCCGACAGCACTCTACAAGACCCTTAGCAACACAACGGAACATCACTAAAACCCTATGGGCTCCTACAGAACACTGCAGGCGCCTACGGAACCCTACAGACCCCGACGGAACCCTACAGACACCTGCGGGCACTTACAGAACCCTGCAGGCCCCTAAGGAACCCTACAGGTCCATACAGAACCCCACAGGGCCCTACGGAACTTTACCAGCAACTACGGAACTCTACGGGCCCCTACGGAACCCTGCAGAACCCTCCAGAACCTTACAGAATCCCACAGACTCCTACAGAATGCTGCGGGCACTTACACAACCCTACAGGCCCCTACAGAACACTGTCAGCCCCTACTGAAGGAACCTTACGGGCCCCTACAGAACACTACTGGCTCCTGCGGTACTCTACAGGCCTCTAGGGAACCTACGAAGCTCTACGGAACCCTATGGATCCTTACAGAACAGTACGGGCCCCTTCAGACCTCTGCGGGCGCTTATGGAAACCTACAGGACCCTACGGAACTGTACGAGACTCTAGAGGCCCCTAGGGAACACTTACAGGCCCCTACAAAACCGTACGAGACTCTACAGGCCCCTAGGGAACACCACAGGCCCCTACACAACCGTACGAGACTCTACAGGCCCCTAGGGAACACTGCAGGCCCCTACGGAACCCTACACAACCCTCTGGAAACTTATGGAACCCTACAAGCTCCTACCAACCCCTGCGGGCACTTACACAACCCTACAGGCCCCTACGGAAATCTACGGGACTCCACGGGCCCCTAGGGAAGCCTACAGATTTCAACGGAACCCTACGAGCCCCTCTGGAACCCTACAGAATACTCCAGGACCCGACAGCACTCTACAAGACCCTTAGCGACACAACAGAACCTCACTAAAACCCTATGGGCTCTTACAGAACACTGCAGGTGCCTACGGAACCCTACAGACCCCTACGGAATACTACCAGCCGCTACGGAAACCTATGGCCCCTACGGAACTCTACGGAACCTGACAGAAACACTGTGCGCCCCTACAGGCCCTTGCGGGCACTTGCAGAACTCTGCAGGAACCCACGGAACTTTATGGAACCCTACCAGCCCCTACGGAAGCCTAAAGATCCTTGCAGGCAGTTACGGAACGGTACAGGGCCCTACGGAACTTTACCAGCCACTACGGAACTCTACGGGCCCCTACGGAACCCTGCAGAACCCTCCGGAACCTTACAGAATCCCACGGATTCCTACAGACTCCTGCGGGCACTTACTCAACCCTAGAGGCCCCTACGGAACACTGCCAGCCCCTATGGAAGGAACCCTACGGGCCCCTACAGAACACTACTGGCTCCTGCGGTACTCTACAGGCCTCTAGGGAACCTACGAAGCTCTACGGAACCCTATGGATCCTTACGGCACAGTACGGGCCCCTTCAGACCTCTGCGGGCGCTTATGGAAACCTACAGGACCCTACGGAACTGTACGAGACTCTACAGGACCCTAGGGAACACTACAGGACCCTATGGAACTGTACGAAACTCTACAGGCCCCTAGGGAACACCACAGGCCCCTACGGAACCCTACACAACCCTCTGGAAACTTATGGAACCCTACAAGCTCCTACCAACCCCTGCGGGCACTTAAACAACCCTACAGGTCCCTACGGAAATCTACGGGACTCTATGGGCCCCTAGGGAACCCTACAGATTTCAACGGAACCCTACGAGCCCCTCCGGAACCCTACAGAATACTCCAGGACCCGACAGCACTCTACAAGACCCTTAGCAACACAACGGAACCTCACTAAAACCCTATGGGCTCCTACAGAACACTGCAGGTGCCTACGGAACCCTACAGACCCCTACGGAATACTACCAGCCACTACGGAAACCTATGGCCCCTACGGAACTCTACGGAACCTGACAGAAACACTGTGCACCCCTATAGGCCCTTGTGGGCACTTGCAGAACTCTGCAGGAACCCACGGAACTTTATGGAACCCTACCAGCCCCTACGGAAGCCTAAAGATCCTTGCAGGCAGTTACCGAACGGTACAGGGCCCTACGGAACTTTACCAGCCACTACGGAACTCTACGGGCCCCTACGGAACCCTGCAGAACCCTCCGGAACCTTACAGAATCCCACAGACTCCTACAGACTGCTGCGGGCACTTACACAATCCTAGAGGCCCCTACGGAACACTGCCAGCCCCTATGGAAGGAACCCTACGGGCCCCTACAGAACACTACTGGCTCCTGCGGTACTCTACAGGCCTCTAGGGAACCTACGAAGCTCTACGGAACCCTATGGATCCTTACGGAACAGTACGGGCCCCTTCAGACCTCTGCGGGCGCTTATGGAAACCTACAGGACCCTACGGAACTGTACGAGACTCTACAGGACCCTAGGGAACACTACAGGACCCTACGGAACTGTACGAGACTCTACAGGCCCCTAGGGAACACCACAGACCCCTACGGAACCCTACACAACCCTCCGGAAACATATGGCACCCTACAAGCTCCTACCAACCCCTGCGGGCACTTACACAACCCTACAGGCCCCTACGGAAATCTACGGGACTCCACGGGCCCCTAGGGAACCCTACAGATTTCGACGGAACCCTACGAGCCCCTCTGGAACCCTACAGAACACTACAGGACCCGACAGCACTCTACAAGACCCTTAGCGACACAACAGAACCTCACTAAAACCCTATGGGCTCCTACAGAACACTGCAGGTGCCTACGGAACCCTACAGACCCCTACGGAATACTGCCAGCCACTACGGAAACCCATGGCCCCTACGGAACTCTACGGAACCTGACAGAAACACTGTGCGCCCCTACAGGCCCTTGCGGGCACTTGCAGAACTCTGCAGGAACCCACGGAACTTTATGGAACCCTACCAGCCCCTACGGAAGCCTAAAGATCCTTGCAGGCAGTTACCGAACGGTACAGGACCCTACGGAACTGTACGAGACTCTATAGGCCCCTAGGGAACACCACAGGCCCCTACGGAACCCTACACAACCCTCCGGAAACATATGCACCCTACAAGCTCCTACCAACCCCTGCGGGCACTTACACAACCCTACAGGCCCCTACGGAAATCTACGGGACTCTATGGGCCCCTAGGGAAGCCTACAGATTTTGACGGAACCCTACGAGCCCCTCTGGAACCCTACAGAATACTCCAGGACCCGACAGCACTCTACAAGACCCTTAGCAACACAACGGAACCTCAGTAAAACCCTATGGGCTCCTACAGAACACTGCAGGTGCCTACGAAACCCTACAGGCCCCTACGGAACCCTACAGACACCTGCGGGCACTTACAGAACCCTGCAGGCCCCTACGGAACCCTACAGGTCCATACAGAACCCCACAGGGCCCTAGGGAACTTTACCAGCCACTACGGAACTCTACGGGCCCCTACGGAACCCTGCAGAACCCTCCGGAACCTTACAGAATCCCACAGACTCCTACAGACTCCTGCGGGCACTTACACAATCCTAGAGGCCCCTACGGAACACTGCCAGCCCCTATGGAAGGAACCCTACGGGCCCCTACAGAACACTACTGGCTCCTGCGGTACTCTACAGGCCTCTAGGAAACCTACGAAGCTCTATGGAGCCCTGTGGATCCTTACGGAACAGGACGGGCCCCTTCAGACCTCTGCGGGCGCTTATGGAAACCTACAGGACCCTACGGAACTGTACGAGACTCTAGAGGCCCCTAGGGAACACTTACAGGCCCCTACAAAACCGTACGAGACTCTACAGGACCCTAGGGAACACTACAGGACCCTACGGAACTGTACGAAACTCTACAGGCCCCTAGGGAACACCACAGGCCGCTACGGAACCCTACACAACCCTCTGGAAACTTATGGAACCCTACAAGCTCCTACCAACCCCTGCGGGCACTTAAACAACCCTACAGGTCCCTACGGAAATCTACGGGACTCTATGGGCCCCTAGGGAACCCTACAGATTTCGACGGAACCCTACGAGCCCCTCCGGAACCCTACAGAATACTCCAGGACCCGACAGCACTCTACAAGACCCTTAGCAACACAACGGAACCTCACTAAAACCCTATGGGCTCCTACAGAACACTGCAGGTGCCTACGGAACCCTACAGACCCCTACGGAATACTACCAGCCACTACGGAAACCTATGGCCCCTACGGAACTCTACGGAACCTGACAGAAACACTGTGCACCCCTATAGGCCCTTGTGGGCACTTGCAGAACTCTGCAGGAACCCACAGAACTTTATGGAACCCTACCAGCCCCTACGGAAGCCTAAAGATCCTTGCAGGCAGTTACCGAACGGTACAGGGCCCTACGGAACTTTACCAGCCACTACGGAACTCTACGGGCCCCTACGGAACCCTGCAGAACCCTCCGGAACCTTACAGAATCCCACAGACTCCTACAGACTGCTGCGGGCACTTACACAATCCTAGAGGCCCCTACGGAACACTGCCAGCCCCTATGGAAGGAACCCTACGGGCCCCTACAGAACACTACTGGCTCCTGCAGTACTCTACAGGCCTCTAGGGAACCTACGAAGCTCTACGGAACCCTATGGATCCTTACGGAACAGTACGGGCCCCTTCAGACCTCTGCGGGCGCTTATGGAAACCTACAGGACCCTACGGAACTGTACGAGACTCTACAGGACCCTAGGGAACACTACAGGACCCTACGGAACTGTACGAGACTCTACAGGCCCCTAGGGAACACCACAGACCCCTACGGAACCCTACACAACCCTCCGGAAACATATGGCACCCTACAAGCTCCTACCAACCCCTGCGGGCACTTACACAACCCTACAGGCCCCTACGGAAATCTACGGGACTCCACGGGCCCCTAGGGAACCCTACAGATTTCGACGGAACCCTACGAGCCCCTCTGGAACCCTACAGAACACTACAGGACCCGACAGCACTCTACAAGACCCTTAGCGACACAACAGAACCTCACTAAAACCCTATGGGCTCCTACAGAACACTGCAGGTGCCTACGGAACCCTACAGACCCCTACGGAATACTGCCAGCCACTACGGAAACCCATGGCCCCTACGGAACTCTACGGAACCTGACAGAAACACTGTGCGCCCCTACAGGCCCTTGCGGGCACTTGCAGAACTCTGCAGGAACCCACGGAACTTTATGGAACCCTACCAGCCCCTACGGAAGCCTAAAGATCCTTGCAGGCAGTTACCGAACGGTACAGGACCCTACGGAACTGTACGAGACTCTATAGGCCCCTAGGGAACACCACAGGCCCCTACGGAACCCTACACAACCCTCCGGAAACATATGCACCCTACAAGCTCCTACCAACCCCTGCGGGCACTTACACAACCCTACAGGCCCCTACGGAAATCTACGGGACTCTATGGGCCCCTAGGGAAGCCTACAGATTTTGACGGAACCCTACGAACCCCTCTGGAACCCTACAGAATACTCCAGGACCCGACAGCACTCTACAAGACCCTTAGCAACACAACGGAACCTCAGTAAAACCCTATGGGCTCCTACAGAACACTGCAGGTGCCTACGAAACCCTACAGGCCCCTACGGAACCCTACAGACACCTGCGGGCACTTACAGAACCCTGCAGGCCCCTACGGAACCCTACAGGTCCATACAGAACCCCACAGGGCCCTACGGAACTTTACCAGCCACTACGGAACTCTACGGGCCCCTACGGAACCCTGCAGAACCCTCCGGAACCTTACAGAATCCCACAGACTCCTACAGACTCCTGCGGGCACTTACACAATCCTAGAGGCCCCTACGGAACACTGCCAGGCCCTATGGAAGGAACCTTACGGGCCCCTACAGAACACTACTGGCTCCTGCGGTACTCTACAGGCCTCTAGGAAACCTACGAAGCTCTATGGAGCCCTGTGGATTCTTACGGAACAGGACGGGCCCCTTCAGACCTCTGCGGGCGCTTATGGAAACCTACAGGACCCTACGGAACTGTACGAGACTCTAGAGGCCCCTAGGGAACACTTACAGGCCCCTACAAAACCGTACGAGACTCTACAGGACCCTAGGGAACACTACAGGACCCTACGGAACTGTACGAAACTCTACAGGCCCCTAGGGAACACCACAGGCCGCTACGGAACCCTACACAATCCTCTGGAAACTTATGGAACCCTACAAGCTCCTACCAACCCCTGCGGGCACTTAAACAACCCTACAGGTCCCTACGGAAATCTACGGGACTCTATGGGCCCCTAGGGAACCCTACAGATTTCGACAGAACCCTACGAGCCCCTCCGGAACCCTACAGAATACTCCAGGACCCGACAGCACTCTACAAGACCCTTAGCAACACAACGGAACCTCACTAAAACCCTATGGGCTCCTACAGAACACTGCAGGTGCCTACGGAACCCTACAGACCCCTACGGAATACTACCAGCCACTACGGAAACCTATGGCCCCTACGGAACTCTACGGAACCTGACAGAAACACTGTGCACCCCTATAGGCCCTTGTGGGCACTTGCAGAACTCTGCAGGAACCCACGGAACTTTATGGAACCCTACCAGCCCCTACGGAAGCCTAAAGATCCTTGCAGGCAGTTACCGAACGGTACAGGGCCCTACGGAACTTTACCAGCCACTACGGAACTCTACGGGCCCCTAGGGAACCCTGCAGAACCCTCCGGAACCTTACAGAATCCCACAGACTCCTACAGACTGCTGCGGGCACTTACACAATCCTAGAGGCCCCTACGGAACACTGCCAGCCCCTATGGAAGGAACCCTACGGGCCCCTACAGAACACTACTGGCTCCTGCAGTACTCTACAGGCCTCTAGGGAACCTACGAAGCTCTACGGAACCCTATGGATCCTTACGGAACAGTACGGGCCCCTTCAGACCTCTGCGGGCGCTTATGGAAACCTACAGGACCCTACGGAACTGTACGAGACTCTACAGGACCCTAGGGAAAACTACAGGACCCTACGGAACTGTACGAGACTCTACAGGCCCCTAGGGAACACCACAGACCCCTACGGAACCCTACACAACCCTCCGGAAACATATGGCACCCTACAAGCTCCTACCAACCCCTGCGGGCACTTACACAACCCTACAGGCCCCTACGGAAATCTACGGGACTCTACGGGCCCCTAGGGAACCCTACAGATTTCGACGGAACCCTACGAGCCCCTCTGGAACCCTACAGAACACTACAGGACCCGACAGCACTCTACAAGACCCTTAGCGACACAACAGAACCTCACTAAAACCCTATGGGCTCCTACAGAACACTGCAGGTGCCTACGGAACCCTACAGACCCCTACGGAATACTGCCAGCCACTACGGAAACCCATGGCCCCTACGGAACTCTACGGAACCTGACAGAAACACTGTGCGCCCCTACAGGCCCTTGCGGGCACTTGCAGAACTCTGCAGGAACCCACGGAACTTTATGGAACCCTACCAGCCCCTACGGAAGCCTAAAGATCCTTGCAGGCAGTTACCGAACGGTACAGGACCCTACGGAACTGTACGAGACTCTATAGGCCCCTAGGGAACACCACAGGCCCCTACGGAACCCTACACAACCCTCCGGAAACATATGCACCCTACAAGCTCCTACCAACCCCTGCGGGCACTTACACAACCCTACAGGCCCCTACGGAAATCTACGGGACTCTATGGGCCCCTAGGGAAGCCTACAGATTTTGACGGAACCCTACGAGCCCCTCTGGAACCCTACAGAATACTCCAGGACCCGACAGCACTCTACAAGACCCTTAGCAACACAACGGAACCTCAGTAAAACCCTATGGGCTCCTACAGAACACTGCAGGTGCCTACGAAACCCTACAGGCCCCTATGGAACCCTACAGACACCTGCGGGCACTTACAGAACCCTGCAGGCCCCTACGGAACCCTACAGGTCCATACAGAACCCCACAGGGCCCTAGGGAACTTTACCAGCCACTACGGAACTCTACGGGCCCCTACGGAACCCTGCAGAACCCTCCGGAACCTTACAGAATCCCACAGACTCCTACAGACTCCTGCGGGCACTTACACAATCCTAGAGGCCCCTACGGAACACTGCCAGCCCCTATGGAAGGAACCCTACGGGCCCCTACAGAACACTACTGGCTCCTGCGGTACTCTACAGGCCTCTAGGAAACCTACGAAGCTCTATGGAGCCCTGTGGATCCTTACGGAACAGGACGGGCCCCTTCAGACCTCTGCGGGCGCTTATGGAAACCTACAGGACCCTACGGAACTGTACGAGACTCTAGAGGCCCCTAGGGAACACTTACAGGCCCCTACAAAACCGTACGAGACTCTACAGGACCCTAGGGAACACTACAGGACCCTACGGAACTGTACGAAACTCTACAGGCCCCTAGGGAACACCACAGGCCGCTACGGAACCCTACACAACCCTCTGGAAACTTATGGAACCCTACAAGCTCCTACCAACCCCTGCGGGCACTTAAACAACCCTACAGGTCCCTACGGAAATCTACGGGACTCTATGGGCCCCTAGGGAACCCTACAGATTTCGACAGAACCCTACGAGCCCCTCCGGAACCCTACAGAATACTCCAGGACCCGACAGCACTCTACAAGACCCTTAGCAACACAACGGAACCTCACTAAAACCCTATGGGCTCCTACAGAACACTGCAGGTGCCTACGGAACCCTACAGACCCCTACGGAATACTACCAGCCACTACGGAAACCTATGGCCCCTACGGAACTCTACGGAACCTGACAGAAACACTGTGCACCCCTACAGGCCCTTGCGGGCACTTGCAGAACTCTGCAGGAACCCACGGAACTTTATGGAACCCTACCAGCCCCTACGGAAGCCTAAAGATCCTTGCAGGCAGTTACCGAACGGTACAGGGCCCTACGGAACTTTACCAGCCACTACGGAACTCTACGGGCCCCTAGGGAACCCTGCAGAACCCTCCGGAACCTTACAGAATCCCACAGACTCCTACAGACTCCTGCGGGCACTTACACAATCCTAGAGGCCCCTACGGAACACTGCCAGCCCCTATGGAAGGAACCCTACGGGCCCCTACAGAACACTACTGGCTCCTGCGGTACTCTACAGGCCTCTAGGAAACCTACGAAGCTCTATGGAGCCCTGTGGATCCTTACGGAACAGGACGGGCCCCTTCAGACCTCTGCGGGCGCTTATGGAAACCTACAGGACCCTACGGAACTGTACGAGACTCTAGAGGCCCCTAGGGAACACTTACAGGCCCCTACAAAACCGTACGAGACTCTACAGGACCCTAGGGAACACTACAGGACCCTACGGAACTGTACGAAACTCTACAGGCCCCTAGGGAACACCACAGGCCGCTACGGAACCCTACACAACCCTCTGGAAACTTATGGAACCCTACAAGCTCCTACCAACCCCTGCGGGCACTTAAACAACCCTACAGGTCCCTACGGAAATCTACGGGACTCTATGGGCCCCTAGGGAACCCTACAGATTTCGACAGAACCCTACGAGCCCCTCCGGAACCCTACAGAATACTCCAGGACCCGACAGCACTCTACAAGACCCTTAGCAACACAACGGAACCTCACTAAAACCCTATGGGCTCCTACAGAACACTGCAGGTGCCTACGGAACCCTACAGACCCCTACGGAATACTACCAGCCACTACGGAAACCTATGGCCCCTACGGAACTCTACGGAACCTGACAGAAACACTGTGCACCCCTATAGGCCCTTGTGGGCACTTGCAGAACTCTGCAGGAACCCACAGAACTTTATGGAACCCTACCAGCCCCTACGGAAGCCTAAAGATCCTTGCAGGCAGTTACCGAACGGTACAGGGCCCTACGGAACTTTACCAGCCACTACGGAACTCTACGGGCCCCTACGGAACCCTGCAGAACCCTCCGGAACCTTACAGAATCCCACAGACTCCTACAGACTCCTGCGGGCACTTACACAATCCTAGAGGCCCCTACGGAACACTGCCAGCCCCTATGGAAGGAACCCTACGGGCCCCTACAGAACACTACTGGCTCCTGCAGTACTCTACAGGCCTCTAGGGAACCTACGAAGCTCTACGGAACCCTATGGATCCTTACGGAACAGTACGGGCCCCTTCAGACCTCTGCGGGCGCTTATGGAAACCTACAGGACCCTACGGAACTGTACGAGACTCTACAGGACCCTAGGGAAAACTACAGGACCCTACGGAACTGTACGAGACTCTACAGGCCCCTAGGGAACACCACAGACCCCTACGGAACCCTACACAACCCTCCGGAAACATATGGCACCCTACAAGCTCCTACCAACCCCTGCGGGCACTTACACAACCCTACAGGCCCCTACGGAAATCTACGGGACTCCACGGGCCCCTAGGGAACCCTACAGATTTCGACGGAACCCTACGAGCCCCTCTGGAACCCTACAGAACACTACAGGACCCGACAGCACTCTACAAGACCCTTAGCGACACAACAGAACCTCACTAAAACCCTATGGGCTCCTACAGAACACTGCAGGTGCCTACGGAACCCTACAGACCGCTACGGAATACTGCCAGCCACTACGGAAACCCATGGCCCCTACGGAACTCTACGGAACCTGACAGAAACACTGTGCGCCCCTACAGGCCCTTGCGGGCACTTGCAGAACTCTGCAGGAACCCACGGAACTTTATGGAACCCTACCAGCCCCTACGGAAGCCTAAAGATCCTTGCAGGCAGTTACCGAACGGTACAGGACCCTACGGAACTGTACGAGACTCTATAGGCCCCTAGGGAACACCACAGGCCCCTACGGAACCCTACACAACCCTCCGGAAACATATGCACCCTACAAGCTCCTACCAACCCCTGCGGGCACTTACACAACCCTACAGGCCCCTACGGAAATCTACGGGACTCTATGGGCCCCTAGGGAACCCTACAGATTTTGACGGAACCCTACGAGCCCCTCTGGAACCCTACAGAATACTCCAGGACCCGACAGCACTCTACAAGACCCTTAGCAACACAACGGAACCTCACTAAAACCCTATGGGCTCCTACAGAACACTGCAGGTGCCTACGGAACCCTACAGACCCCTACGGAATACTACCAGCCACTACGGAAACCTATGGCCCCTACGGAACTCTACGGAACCTGACAGAAACACTGTGCGCCCCTACAGGCCCTTGCGGGCACTTGCAGAACTCTGCAGGAACCCACGGAACTTTATGGAACCCTACCAGCCCCTACGGAAGCCTAAAGATCCTTGCAGGCAGTTACCGAACGGTACAGGGCCCTACGGAACTTTACCAGCCACTACGGAACTCTACGGGCCCCTAGGGAACCCTGCAGAACCCTCCGGAACCTTACAGAATCCCACAGACTCCTACAGACTCCTGCGGGCACTTACACAATCCTAGAGGCCCCTACGGAACACTGCCAGCCCCTATGGAAGGAACCCTACGGGCCCCTACAGAACACTACTGGCTCCTGCGGTACTCTACAGGCCTCTAGGAAACCTACGAAGCTCTATGGAGCCCTGTGGATCCTTACGGAACAGGACGGGCCCCTTCAGACCTCTGCGGGCGCTTATGGAAACCTACAGGACCCTACGGAACTGTACGAGACTCTAGAGGCCCCTAGGGAACACTTACAGGCCCCTACAAAACCGTACGAGACTCTACAGGACCCTAGGGAACACTACAGGACCCTACGGAACTGTACGAAACTCTACAGGCCCCTAGGGAACACCACAGGCCGCTACGGAACCCTACACAACCCTCTGGAAACTTATGGAACCCTACAAGCTCCTACCAACCCCTGCGGGCACTTAAACAACCCTACAGGTCCCTACGGAAATCTACGGGACTCTATGGGCCCCTAGGGAACCCTACAGATTTCGACGGAACCCTACGAGCCCCTCCGGAACCCTACAGAATACTCCAGGACCCGACAGCACTCTACAAGACCCTTAGCAACACAACGGAACCTCACTAAAACCCTATGGGCTCCTACAGAACACTGCAGGTGCCTACGGAACCCTACAGACCCCTACGGAATACTACCAGCCACTACGGAAACCTATGGCCCCTACGGAACTCTACGGAACCTGACAGAAACACTGTGCACCCCTATAGGCCCTTGTGGGCACTTGCAGAACTCTGCAGGAACCCACAGAACTTTATGGAACCCTACCAGCCCCTACGGAAGCCTAAAGACCGTTGCAGGCAGTTACCGAACGGTACAGGGCCCTACGGAACTTTACCAGCCACTACGGAACTCTACGGGCCCCTACGGAACCCTGCAGAACCCTCCGGAACCTTACAGAATCCCACAGACTCCTACAGACTGCTGCGGGCACTTACACAATCCTAGAGGCCCCTACGGAACACTGCCAGCCCCTATGGAAGGAACCCTACGGGCCCCTACAGAACACTACTGGCTCCTGCAGTACTCTACAGGCCTCTAGGGAACCTACGAAGCTCTACGGAACCCTATGGATCCTTACGGAACAGTACGGGCCCCTTCAGACCTCTGCGGGCGCTTATGGAAACCTACAGGACCCTACGGAACTGTACGAGACTCTACAGGACCCTAGGGAAAACTACAGGACCCTACGGAACTGTACGAGACTCTACAGGCCCCTAGGGAACACCACAGACCCCTACGGAACCCTACACAACCCTCCGGAAACATATGGCACCCTACAAGCTCCTACCAACCCCTGCGGGCACTTACACAACCCTACAGGCCCCTACGGAAATCTACGGGACTCCACGGGCCCCTAGGGAACCCTACAGATTTCGACGGAACCCTACGAGCCCCTCTGGAACCCTACAGAACACTACAGGACCCGACAGCACTCTACAAGACCCTTAGCGACACAACAGAACCTCACTAAAACCCTATGGGCTCCTACAGAACACTGCAGGTGCCTACGGAACCCTACAGACCCCTACGGAATACTGCCAGCCACTACGGAAACCCATGGCCCCTACGGAACTCTACGGAACCTGACAGAAACACTGTGCGCCCCTACAGGCCCTTGCGGGCACTTGCAGAACTCTGCAGGAACCCACGGAACTTTATGGAACCCTACCAGCCCCTACGGAAGCCTAAAGATCCTTGCAGGCAGTTACCGAACGGTACAGGACCCTACGGAACTGTACGAGACTCTATAGGCCCCTAGGGAACACCACAGGCCCCTACGGAACCCTACACAACCCTCCGGAAACATATGCACCCTACAAGCTCCTACCAACCCCTGCGGGCACTTACACAACCCTACAGGCCCCTACGGAAATCTACGGGACTCTATGGGCCCCTAGGGAAGCCTACAGATTTTGACGGAACCCTACGAGCCCCTCTGGAACCCTACAGAATACTCCAGGACCCGACAGCACTCTACAAGACCCTTAGCAACACAACGGAACCTCAGTAAAACCCTATGGGCTCCTACAGAACACTGCAGGTGCCTACGAAACCCTACAGGCCCCTACGGAACCCTACAGACACCTGCGGGCACTTACAGAACCCTGCAGGCCCCTACGGAACCCTACAGGTCCATACAGAACCCCACAGGGCCCTAGGGAACTTTACCAGCCACTACGGAACTCTACGGGCCCCTACGGAACCCTGCAGAACCCTCCGGAACCTTACAGAATCCCACAGACTCCTACAGACTCCTGCGGGCACTTACACAATCCTAGAGGCCCCTACGGAACACTGCCAGCCCCTATGGAAGGAACCCTACGGGCCCCTACAGAACACTACTGGCTCCTGCGGTACTCTACAGGCCTCTAGGAAACCTACGAAGCTCTATGGAGCCCTGTGGATCCTTACGGAACAGGACGGGCCCCTTCAGACCTCTGCGGGCGCTTATGGAAACCTACAGGACCCTACGGAACTGTACGAGACTCTAGAGGCCCCTAGGGAACACTTACAGGCCCCTACAAAACCGTACGAGACTCTACAGGACCCTAGGGAACACTACAGGACCCTACGGAACTGTACGAAACTCTACAGGCCCCTAGGGAACACCACAGGCCGCTACGGAACCCTACACAACCCTCTGGAAACTTATGGAACCCTACAAGCTCCTACCAACCCCTGCGGGCACTTAAACAACCCTACAGGTCCCTACGGAAATCTACGGGACTCTATGGGCCCCTAGGGAACCCTACAGATTTCGACAGAACCCTACGAGCCCCTCCGGAACCCTACAGAATACTCCAGGACCCGACAGCACTCTACAAGACCCTTAGCAACACAACGGAACCTCACTAAAACCCTATGGGCTCCTACAGAACACTGCAGGTGCCTACGGAACCCTACAGACCCCTACGGAATACTACCAGCCACTACGGAAACCTATGGCCCCTACGGAACTCTACGGAACCTGACAGAAACACTGTGCACCCCTACAGGCCCTTGCGGGCACTTGCACAACTCTGCAGGAACCCACGGAACTTTATGGAACCCTACCAGCCCCTACGGAAGCCTAAAGATCCTTGCAGGCAGTTACCGAACGGTACAGGGCCCTACGGAACTTTACCAGCCACTACGGAACTCTACGGGCCCCTAGGGAACCCTGCAGAACCCTCCGGAACCTTACAGAATCCCACAGACTCCTACAGACTCCTGCGGGCACTTACACAATCCTAGAGGCCCCTACGGAACACTGCCAGCCCCTATGGAAGGAACCCTACGGGCCCCTACAGAACACTACTGGCTCCTGCAGTACTCTACAGGCCTCTAGGGAACCTACGAAGCTCTACGGAACCCTATGGATCCTTACGGCACAGTACGGGCCCCTTCAGACCTCTGCGGGTGCTTATGGAAACCTACAGGACCCTACGGAACTGTACGAGACTCTACAGGACCCTAGGGAACACTACAGGACCCTACGGAACTGTACGAAACTCTACAGGCCCCTAGGGAACACCACAGGCCCCTACGGAACCCTACACAACCCTCTGGAAACTTATGGAACCCTACAAGCTCCTACCAACCCCTGCGGGCACTTAAACAACCCTACAGGTCCCTACGGAAATCTACGGGACTCTATGGGCCCCTAGGGAAGCCTACAGATTTCGACGGAACCCTACGAGCCCCTCTGGAACCCTACAGAATACTCCAGGACCCGACAGCACTCTACAAGACCCTTAGCAACACAACGGAACCTCACTAAAACCCTATGGGCTCCTACAGAACACTGCAGGTGCCTACGGAACCCTACAGTCCCCTACGGAATACTACCAGCCACTACGGAAACCTATGGCCCCTACGGAACTCTACGGAACCTGACAGAAACACTGTGCGCCCCTACAGGCCCTTGCGGGCACTTGCAGAACTCTGCAGGAACCCACGGAACTTTATGGAACCCTACCAGCCCCTACGGAAGCCTAAAGACCGTTGCAGGCAGTTACCGAACGGTACAGGGCCCTACGGAAATTTACCAGCCACTACGGAACTCTACGGGCCCCTACGGAACCCTGCAGAACCCTCTGGAACCTTACAGAATCCCACAGACTCCTACAGACTCCTGCGGGCACTTACACAATCCTAGAGGCCCCTACGGAACACTGCCAGCCCCTATGGAAGGAACCCTACGGGCCCCTACAGAACACTACTGGCTCCTGCAGTACTCTACAGGCCTCTAGGGAACCTACGAAGCTCTACGGAACCCTATGGATCCTTACGGCACAGTACGGGCCCCTTCAGACCTCTGCGGGCGCTTATGGAAACCTACAGGACCCTACGGAACTGTACGAGACTCTACAGGACCCTAGGGAACACTACAGGACCCTACGGAACTGTACGAAACTCTACAGGCCCCTAGGGAACACCACAGGCCCCTACGGAACCCTACACAACCCTCTGGAAACTTATGGAACCCTACAAGCTCCTACCAACCCCTGCGGGCACTTAAACAACCCTACAGGTCCCTACGGAAATCTACGGGACTCTATGGGCCCCTAGGGAAGCCTACAGATTTCGACGGAACCCTACGAGCCCCTCCGGAACCCTACAGAATACTCCAGGACCCGACAGCACTCTACAAGACCCTTAGCAACACAACGGAACCTCACTAAAACCCTATGGGCTCCTACAGAACACTGCAGGTGCCTACGGAACCCTACAGACCCCTACGGAATACTACCAGCCACTACGGAAACCTATGGCCCCTACGGAACTCTACGGAACCTGACAGAAACACTGTGCACCCCTATAGGCCCTTGTGGGCACTTGCAGAACTCTGCAGGAACCCACGGAACTTTATGGAACCCTACCAGCCCCTACGGAAGCCTAAAGATCCTTGCAGGCAGTTACCGAACGGTACAGGGCCCTACGGAACTTTACCAGCCACTACGGAACTCTACGGGCCCCTACGGAACCCTGCAGAACCCTCCGGAACCTTACAGAATCCCACAGACTCCTACAGACTGCTGCGGGCACTTACACAATCCTAGAGGCCCCTAGGGAACACTGCCAGCCCCTATGGAAGGAACCCTACGGGCCCCTACAGAACACTACTGGCTCCTGCAGTACTCTACAGGCCTCTAGGGAACCTACGAAGCTCTACGGAACCCTATGGATCCTTACGGAACAGTACGGGCCCCTTCAGACCTCTGCGGGCGCTTATGGAAACCTACAGGACCCTACGGAACTGTACGAGACTCTACAGGACCCTAGGGAACACTACAGGACCCTACGGAACTGTACGAGACTCTACAGGCCCCTAGGGAACACCACAGACCCCTACGGAACCCTACAGAACCCTCCGGAAACATATGGCACCCTACAAGCTCCTACCAACCCCTGCGGGCACTTACACAACCCTACAGGCCCCTACGGAAATCTACGGGACTCCACGGGCCCCTAGGGAACCCTACAGATTTCGACGGAACCCTACGAGCCCCTCTGGAACCCTACAGAACACTACAGGACCCGACAGCACTCTACAAGACCCTTAGCGACACAACAGAACCTCACTAAAACCCTATGGGCTCCTACAGAACACTGCAGGTGCCTACGGAACCCTACAGACCCCTACGGAATACTGCCAGCCACTACGGAAACCCATGGCCCCTACGGAACTCTACGGAACCTGACAGAAACACTGTGCGCCCCTACAGGCCCTTGCGGGCACTTGCAGAACTCTGCAGGAACCCACGGAACTTTATGGAACCCTACCAGCCCCTACGGAAGCCTAAAGATCCTTGCAGGCAGTTACGGAACGGTACAGGACCCTACGGAACTGTACGAGACTCTACAGGACCCTAGGGAACACTGCAGGCCCCTACGGAACGGTACGAGACTCTACAGGCCCCTAGGGAACACCACAGGCCCCTACGGAACCCTACACAACCCTCCGGAAACATATGGCACCCTACAAGCTCCTACCAACCCCTGCGGGCACTTACACAACCCTACAGGCCCCTACAGAAATCTACGGGACTCTATGGGCCCCTAGGGAAGCCTACAGATTTCGACGGAACCCTACGAGCCCCTCTGGAACCCTACAGAATACTCCAGGACCCGACAGCACTCTACAAGACCCTTAGCGACACAACGGAACCTCACTAAAACCCTATGGGCTCCTACAGAACACTGCAGGTGCCTACGGAACCCTACAGACCCCTACGGAATACTACCAGCCGCTACGGAAACCTATGGCCCCTACGGAACTCTACGGAACCTGACAGAAACACTGTGCACCCCTACAGGCCCTTGCGGGCACTTGCAGAACTCTGCAGGAACCCACGGAACTTTATGGAACCCTACCAGCCCCTACGGAAGCCTAAAGATCCTTGCAGGCAGTTACGGAATGGTACAGGGCCCTACGGAACTTTACCAGCCACTACGGAACTCTACGGGCCCCTACGGAACCCTGCAGAACCCTCCGGAACCTTACAGAATCCCACAGACTCCTACAGACTCCTGCGGGCACTTACACAATCCTAGAGGCCCCTAGGGAACACTGCCAGCCCCTATGGAAGGAACCCTACGGGCCCCTACAGAACACTACTGGCTCCTGCAGTACTCTACAGGCCTCTAGGGAACCTACGAAGCTCTACGGAACCCTATGGATCCTTACGGAACAGTACGGGCCCCTTCAGACCTCTGCGGGCGCTTATGGAAACCTACAGGACCCTACGGAACTGTACGAGACTCTAAAGGCCCCTAGGGAACACTACAGGACCCTACGGAACTGTACGAGACTCTACAGGCCCCTAGGGAACACCACAGACCTCTACGGAACCCTACACAACCCTCCGGAAACATATGGCACCCTACAAGCTCCTACCAACCCCTGCGGGCACTTACACAACCCTACAGGCCCCTACGGAAATCTACGGGACTCCACGGGCCCCTAGGGAACCCTACAGATTTCGACGGAACCCTACGAGCCCCTCTGGAACCCTACAGAACACTACAGGACCCGACAGCACTCTACAAGACCCTTAGCGACACAACAGAACCTCACTAAAACCCTATGGGCTCCTACAGAACACTGCAGGTGCCTACGGAACCCTACAGACCCCTACGGAATACTGCCAGCCACTACGGAAACCCATGGCCCCTACGGAACTCTACGGAACCTGACAGAAACACTGTGCGCCCCTACAGGCCCTTGCGGGCACTTGCAGAACTCTGCAGGAACCCACGGAACTTTATGGAACCCTACCAGCCCCTACGGAAGCCTAAAGATCCTTGCAGGCAGTTACGGAACGGTACAGGACCCTACGGAACTGTACGAGACTCTATAGGCCCCTAGGGAACACTGCAGGCCTCTACGGAACGGTACGAGACTCTACAGGCCCCTAGGGAACACCACAGGCCCCTACGGAACCCTACACAACCCTCCGGAAACATATGCACCCTACAAGCTCCTACCAACCCCTGCGGGCACTTACACAACCCTACAGGCCCCTACGGAAATCTACGGGACTCTATGGGCCCCTAGGGAAGCCTACAGATTTTGACGGAACCCTACGAGCCCCTCTGGAACCCTACAGAATATTCCAGGACCCGACAGCACTCTACAAGACCCTTAGCAACACAACGGAACCTCAGTAAAAACCTATGGGCTCCTACAGAACACTGCAGGTGCCTACGAAACCCTGCAGGCCCCTACGGAACCCTACAGACACCTGCGGGCACTTACAGAACCCTGCAGGCCCCTACGGAACCCTACAGGTCCATACAGAACCCCACAGGGCCCTACGGAACTTTACCAGCCACTACGGAACTCTACGGGCCCCTACGGAACCCTGCAGAACCCTCCGGAACCTTACAGAATCCCACAGACTCCTACAGACTCCTGCGGGCACTTACACAATCCTAGAGGCCCCTACGGAACACTGCCAGGCCCTATGGAAGGAACCCTACGGGCCCCTACAGAACACTACTGGCTCCTGCGGTACTCTACAGGCCTCTAGGAAACCTACGAAGCTCTATGGAGCCCTGTGGATCCTTACGGAACAGGACGGGCCCCTTCAGACCTCTGCGGGCGCTTATGGAAACCTACAGGACCCTACGGAACTGTACGAGACTCTAGAGGCCCCTAGGGAACACTTACAGGCCCCTACAAAACCGTACGAGACTCTACAGGCCCCTAGGGAACACCACAGGCCCCTACGGAACCGTACGAGACTCTACAGGCCCCTAGGGAACACCACAGGCCCCTACGGAACCCTACACAACCCTCTGGAAACTTATGGCACCCTATAAGCTCCTACCAACCCCTGCGGGCACTTACACAACCCTACAGGTCCCTACGGAAATCTACGGGACTCTATGGGCCCCTAGGGAAGCCTACAGATTTCGACGGAACCCTACGAGCCCCTCCGGAACCCTACAGAATACTCCAGGACCCGACAGCACTCTACAAGACCCTTAGCAACACAACGGAACCTCACTAAAACCCTATGGGCTCCTACAGAACACTGCAGGTGCCTACGGAACCCTACAGACCCCTACGGAATACTACCAGACACTACGGAAACCTATGGCCCCTACGGAACTCTACGGAACCTGACAGAAACACTGTGCACCCCTATAGGCCCTTGTGGGCACTTGCAGAACTCTGCAGGAACCCACGGAACTTTATGGAACCCTACCAGCCCCTACGGAAGCCTAAAGATCCTTGCAGGCAGTTACCGAACGGTACAGGGCCCTACGGAACTTTACCAGCCACTACGGAACTCTACGGGCCCCTACGGAACCCTGCAGAACCCTCCGGAACCTTACAGAATCCCACAGACTCCTACAGACTCCTGCGGGCACTTACACAATCCTAGAGGCCCCTACGGAACACTGCCAGCCCCTATGGAAGGAACCCTACGGGCCCCTACAGAACACTACTGGCTCCTGCAGTACTCTACAGGCCTCTAGGGAACCTACGAAGCTCTACGGAACCCTATGGATCCTTACGGAACAGGACGGGCCCCTTCAGACCTCTGCGGGCGCTTATGGAAACCTACAGGACCCTACGGAACTGTACGAGACTCTACAGGACCCTAGGGAACACTACAGGACCCTACGGAACTGTACGAAACTCTACAGGCCCCTAGGGAACACCACAGACCCCTACGGAACCCTACACAACCCTCCGGAAACATATGGCACCCTACAAGCTCCTACCAACCCCTGCGGGCACTTACACAACCCTACAGGCCCCTACGGAAATCTACGGGACTCCACGGGCCCCTAGGGAACCCTACAGATTTCGACGGAACCCTACGAGCCCCTCTGGAACCCTACAGAACACTACAGGACCCGACAGCACTCTACAAGACCCTTAGCGACACAACAGAACCTCACTAAAACCCTATGGGCTCCTACAGAACACTGCAGGTGCCTACGGAACCCTACAGACCCCTACGGAATACTGCCAGCCACTACGGAAACCCATGGCCCCTACGGAACTCTACGGAACCTGACAGAAACACTGTGCGCCCCTACAGGCCCTTGCGGGCACTTGCAGAACTCTGCAGGAACCCACGGAACTTTATGGAACCCTACCAGCCCCTACGGAAGCCTAAAGATCCTTGCAGGCAGTTACGGAACGGTACAGGACCCTACGGAACTGTACGAGACTCTACAGGACCCTAGGGAACACTGCAGGCCCCTACGGAACGGTACGAGACTCTACAGGCCCCTAGGGAACACCACAGGCCCCTACGGAACCCTACACAACCCTCCGGAAACATATGGCACCCTACAAGCTCCTACCAACCCCTGCGGGCACTTACACAACCCTACAGGCCCCTACAGAAATCTACGGGACTCTATGGGCCCCTAGGGAAGCCTACAGATTTCGACGGAACCCTACGAGCCCCTCTGGAACCCTACAGAATACTCCAGGACCCGACAGCACTCTACAAGACCCTTAGCGACACAACGGAACCTCACTAAAACCCTATGGGCTCCTACAGAACACTGCAGGTGCCTACGGAACCCTACAGACCCCTACGGAATACTACCAGCCGCTACGGAAACCTATGGCCCCTACGGAACTCTACGGAACCTGACAGAAACACTGTGGGCCCCTACAGGCCCTTGCGGGCACTTGCAGAACTCTGCAGGAACCCACGGAACTTTATGGAACCCTACCAGCCCCTACGGAAGCCTAAAGATCCTTGCAGGCAGTTACGGAACGGTACAGGGCCCTACGGAACTTTACCAGCCACTACGGAACTCTACGGGCCCCTACGGAACCCTGCAGAACCCTCCGGAACCTTACAGAATCCCACAGACTCCTACAGACTGCTGCGGGCACTTACACAATCCTAGAGGCCCCTACGGAACACTGCCAGCCCCTATGGAAGGAACCCTACGGGCCCCTACAGAACACTACTGGCTCCTGCAGTACTCTACAGGCCTCTAGGGAACCTACGAAGCTCTACGGAACCCTATGGATCCTTACGGAACAGTACGGGCCCCTTCAGACCTCTGCGGGCGCTTATGGAAACCTACAGGAACCTACGGAACTGTACGAGACTCTAAAGGCCCCTAGGGAACACCACAGGACCCTACGGAACTGTACGAGACTCTACAGGCCCCTAGGGAACACCACAGACCCCTACGGAACCCTACACAACCCTCCGGAAACATATGGCACCCTACAAGCTCCTACCAACCCCTGCGGGCACTTACACAACCCTACAGGCCCCTACGGAAATCTACGGGACTCCACGGGCCCCTAGGGAACCCTACAGATTTCGACGGAACCCTACGAGCCCCTCTGGAACCCTACAGAACACTACAGGACCCGACAGCACTCTACAAGACCCTTAGCGACACAACAGAACCTCACTAAAACCCTATGGGCTCCTACAGAACACTGCAGGTGCCTACGGAACCCTACAGACCCCTACGGAATACTGCCAGCCACTACGGAAACCCATGGCCCCTACGGAACTCTACGGAACCTGACAGAAACACTGTGGGCCCCTACAGGCCCTTGCGGGCACTTGCAGAACTCTGCAGGAACCCACGGAACTTTATGGAACCCTACCAGCCCCTACGGAAGCCTAAAGATCCTTGCAGGCAGTTACGGAACGGTACAGGACCCTACGGAACTGTACGAGACTCTATAGGCCCCTAGGGAACACTGCAGGCCCCTACGGAACGGTACGAGACTCTACAGGCCCCTAGGGAACACCACAGGCCCCTACGGAACCCTACACAACCCTCCGGAAACATATGCACCCTACAAGCTCCTACCAACCCCTGCGGGCACTTACACAACCCTACAGGCCCCTACGGAAATCTACGGGACTCTATGGGCCCCTAGGGAAGCCTACAGATTTTGACGGAACCCTACGAGCCCCTCTGGAACCCTACAGAATATTCCAGGACCCGACAGCACTCTACAAGACCCTTAGCAACACAACGGAACCTCAGTAAAAACCTATGGGATCCTACAGAACACTGCAGGTGCCTACGAAACCCTGCAGGCCCCTACGGAACCCTACAGACACCTGCGGGCACTTACAGAACCCTGCAGGCCCCTACGGAACCCTACAGGTCCATACAGAACCCCACAGGGCCCTACGGAACTTTACCAGCCACTACGGAACTCTACGGGCCCCTACGGAACCCTGCAGAACCCTCCGGAACCTTACAGAATCCCACAGACTCCTACAGACTCCTGCGGGCACTTACACAATCCTAGAGGCCCCTACGGAACACTGCCAGCCCCTATGGAAGGAACCCTACGGGCCCCTACAGAACACTACTGGCTCCTGCGGTACTCTACAGGCCTCTAGGAAACCTACGAAGCTCTATGGAGCCCTGTGGATCCTTACGGAACAGGACGGGCCCCTTCAGACCTCTGCGGGCGCTTATGGAAACCTACAGGACCCTACGGAACTGTACGAGACTCTAGAGGCCCCTAGGGAACACTTACAGGCCCCTACAAAACCGTACGAGACTCTACAGGCCCCTAGGGAACACCACAGGCCCCTACGGAACCGTACGAGACTCTACAGGCCCCTAGGGAACACCACAGGCCCCTACGGAACCCTACACAACCCTCTGGAAACTTATGGCACCCTATAAGCTCCTACCAACCCCTGCGGGCACTTACACAACCCTACAGGTCCCTACGGAAATCTACGGGAATCCACGGGCCCCTAGGGAACCCTACAGATTTCAACGGAACCCTACGAGCCCCTCTGGAACCCTACAGAATACTCCAGGACCCGACAGCACTCTGCAAGACCCTTAGCAACACAACAGAACCTCACTAAAACCCTATGGGCTCTTAGAGAACACTGCAGGTGCCTACGGAACCCTACAGACCCCTACGGAATACTACCAGCCACTACGGAAACCTATGGCCCATACGGAACTCTACGGAACCTGACAGAAACACTGTGGGCCCCTACAGGCCCTTGCGGGCACTTGCAGAACTCTGCAGGAACCCACGGAACTTTATGGAACCCTACCAGCCCCTACGGAAGCCTAAAGACCATTGCAGGCAGTTACGGAACGGTACAGGGCCCTAGGGAACTTTACCAGCCACTACGGAACTCTACGGGCCCCTACAGAACCCTGCAGAACCCTCCAGAACCTTACAGAATCCCACAGACTCCTACAGACTCCTGCGGGCATTTACACAACCCTACAGGCCCCTACGGAACACTGCCAGCCCCTACGGAAGGAACCCTACGGGCCCCTACAGAACACTACTGGCTCCTGCGGTACTCTACAGGCCTCTAGGGAACCTACGAAGCTCTACGGAACCCTATGGATCCTTACGGAGCAGTACGGGCCCCTTCAGACCGCTGCGAGCGCTTATGGAAACCTACAGGACCCTACGGAACTGTACGAGACTCTACAGGACCCTAGGGAACACCACAGGCCCCTACGGAACCGTACGAGACTCTACAGGCCCCTAGGGAACACCACAGGCCCCTACGGAAACTTATGGAACACAACCCTCTGGGAACTTATGGAACCCTACAAGCTCCTACCAAACCCTGCGGGCACTGACACAACCCTACAGGTCCCTACGGAAATCTACAGGACTCTATGGGCCCCTAGGGAAGCCTACAGATTTCGACGGAACCCTACGAGCCCCTCTGGAACCCTACAGAATACTCCAGGACCCGACAGCACTCTACAAGACCCTTAGCGACACAACAGAACCTCACTAAAACCCTATGGGCTCCTACAGAACACTGCAGGTGCCTACGGAACCCTACAGACCCCTACGGAATACTACCAGCCGCTACGGAAACCTATGGCCCCTACGGAACTCTACGGAACCTGACAGAAACACTGTGGGCCCCTACAGGCCCTTGCGGGCACTTGCAGAACTCTGCAGGAACCCACGGAACTTTATGGAACCCTACCAGCCCCTACGGAAGCCTAAAGATCCTTGCAGGCAGTTACGGAACGGTACAGGACCCTACGGAACTGTACGAGACTCTATAGGCCCCTAGGGAACACTGCAGGCCCCTACGGAACGGTACGAGACTCTACAGGCCCCTAGGGAACACCACAGGCCCCTACGGAACCCTACAGAACCCTCTGGAAACATATGGCACCCTACAAGCTCCTACCAACCCCTGCGGGCACTTACACAACCCTACAGGCCCCTACGGAAATCTACGGGACTCTATGGGCCCCTAGGGAAGCCTACAGATTTTGACGGAACCCTACGAGCCCCTCTGGAACCCTACAGAATACTCCAGGACCCGACAGCACTCTACAAGACCCTTAGCAACACAACGGAACCTCAGTAAAAACCCTATGGGCTCCTACAGAACACTGCAGGTGCCTACGAAACCCTGCAGGCCCCTACGGAACCCTACAGACACCTGCGGGCACTTACAGAACCCTGCAGGCCCCTACGGAACCCTACAGGTCCATACAGAACCCCACAGGGCCCTAGGGAACTTTACCAGCCACTACGGAACTCTACGGGCCCCTACGGAACCCTGCAGAACCCTCCAGAACCTTACAGAATCCCACAGACTCCTACAGACTCCTGCGGGCACTTACACAATCCTAGAGGCCGCTACAGAACACTGCCAGCCCCTATGGAAGGAACCCTACGGGCCCCTACAGAACACTACTGGCTCCTGCGGTACTCTACAGGCTTCTAGGGAACCTATGACTCTCTACAGAGCCCTGTGGATCCTTACGGAACAGGACGGGCCCCTTCAGACCTCTGCGGGCGCTTATGGAAACCTACAGGACCCTACGGAACTGTACGAGACTCTAGAGGCCCCTAGGGAACACCACAGGCCCCTACGGAACCCTACACAACCCTCTGGAAACTTATGGCACCCTACAAGCTCCTACCAACCCCTGCGGGCACTTACACAACCCTACAGGTCCCTACGGAAATCTACGGGACTCCACGGGCCCCTAGGGAAGCCTACAGATTTCGACAGAACCCTACGAGCCCCTCTGGAACCCTACAGAATACTCCAGGACCCGACAGAACTCTACAAGACCCTTAGCAACACAACGGAACCTCACTAAAACCCTATGGGCTCCTACAGAACACTGCAGGTGCCTACGGAACCCTACAGACCCCTACGGAACTCTACAGACACCTGCGGGCACTTACAGAACCCTGCAGGCCCCTACGGAACCCTACAGGTCCATACAGAACCCCACAGGGCCCTAGGGAACTTTACCAGCCACTACGGAACTCTATGGGCCCCTACAGAACCCTGCAGAACCCTCCAGAACCTTACAGAATCCCACAGACTCCTACAGACTCCTGCGGGCATTTACACAACCGTACAGGCCCCTACGGAACACTGCCAGCCCCTACGGAAGGAACCTTACGGGCCCCTACAGAACACTACTGGCTCCTGCGGTACTCTACAGGCCTCTAGGGAACCTACGAAGCTCTACGGAACCCTATGGATCCTTACGGAACAGTACGGGCCCCTTCAGACCTCTGCGGGCGCTTATGGAAACCTACAGGACCCTACGGAACTGTACGAGACTCTAAAGGCCCCTAGGGAACACCACAGGACCCTACGGAACTGTACGAGACTCTACAGGCCCCTAGGGAACACCACAGACCCCTACGGAACCCTACACAACCCTCCGGAAACATATGGCACCCTACAAGCTCCTACCAACCCCTGCGGGCACTTACACAACCCTACAGGCCCCTACGGAAATCTACGGGACTCCACGGGCCCCTAGGGAACCCTACAGATTTCGACGGAACCCTACGAGCCCCTCTGGAACCCTACAGAACACTACAGGACCCGACAGCACTCTACAAGACCCTTAGCGACACAACAGAACCTCACTAAAACCCTATGGGCTCCTACAGAACACTGCAGGTGCCTACGGAACCCTACAGACCCCTACGGAATACTGCCAGCCACTACGGAAACCCATGGCCCCTACGGAACTCTACGGAACCTGACAGAAACACTGTGCGCCCCTACAGGCCCTTGCGGGCACTTGCAGAACTCTGCAGGAACCCACGGAACTTTATGGAACCCTACCAGCCCCTACGGAAGCCTAAAGATCCTTGCAGGCAGTTACGGAACGGTACAGGACCCTACGGAACTGTACGAGACTCTATAGGCCCCTAGGGAACACTGCAGGCCCCTACGGAACGGTACGAGACTCTACAGGCCCCTAGGGAACACCACAGGCCCCTACGGAACCCTAAACAACCCTCCGGAAACATATGCACCCTACAAGCTCCTACCAACCCCTGCGGGCACTTACACAACCCTACAGGCCCCTACGGAAATCTACGGGACTCTATGGGCCCCTAGGGAAGCCTACAGATTTTGACGGAACCCTACGAGCCCCTCTGGAACCCTACAGAATATTCCAGGACCCGACAGCACTCTACAAGACCCTTAGCAACACAACGGAACCTCAGTAAAAACCTATGGGATCCTACAGAACACTGCAGGTGCCTACGAAACCCTGCAGGCCCCTACGGAACCCTACAGACACCTGCGGGCACTTACAGAACCCTGCAGGCCCCTACGGAACCCTACAGGTCCATACAGAACCCCACAGGGCCCTAGGGAACTTTACCAGCCACTACGGAACTCTACGGGCCCCTACGGAACCCTGCAGAACCCTCCGGAACCTTACAGAATCCCACAGACTCCTACAGACTCCTGCGGGCACTTACACAATCCTAGAGGCCCCTACGGAACACTGCCAGCCCCTATGGAAGGAACCCTACGGGCCCCTACAGAACACTACTGGCTCCTGCGGTACTCTACAGGCCTCTAGGAAACCTACGAAGCTCTATGGAGCCCTGTGGATCCTTACGGAACAGGACGGGCCCCTTCAGACCTCTGCGGGCGCTTATGGAAACCTACAGGACCCTACGGAACTGTACGAGACTCTAGAGGCCCCTAGGGAACACTTACAGGCCCCTACAAAACCGTACGAGACTCTACAGGCCCCTAGGGAACACCACAGGCCCCTACGGAACCGTACGAGACTCTACAGGCCCCTAGGGAACACCACAGGCCCCTACGGAACCCTACACAACCCTCTGGAAACTTATGGCACCCTATAAGCTCCTACCAACCCCTGCGGGCACTTACACAACCCTACAGGTCCCTACGGAAATCTACGGGAATCCACGGGCCCCTAGGGAACCCTACAGATTTCAACGGAACCCTACGAGCCCCTCTGGAACCCTACAGAATACTCCAGGACCCGACAGCACTCTGCAAGACCCTTAGCAACACAACAGAACCTCACTAAAACCCTATGGGCTCCTACAGAACACTGCAGGTGCCTACGGAACCCTACAGACCCCTACGGAATACTACCAGCCACTACGGAAACCTATGGCCCATACGGAACTCTACGGAACCTGACAGAAACACTGTGGGCCCCTACAGGCCCTTGCGGGCACTTGCAGAACTCTGCAGGAACCCACGGAACTTTATGGAACCCTACCAGCCCCTACGGAAGCCTAAAGACCATTGCAGGCAGTTACGGAACGGTACAGGGCCCTAGGGAACTTTACCAGCCACTACGGAACTCTACGGGCCCCTACAGAACCCTGCAGAACCCTCCAGAACCTTACAGAATCCCACAGACTCCTACAGACTCCTGCGGGCATTTACACAACCCTACAGGCCCCTACGGAACACTGCCAGCCCCTACGGAAGGAACCCTACGGGCCCCTACAGAACACTACTGGCTCCTGCGGTACTCTACAGGCCTCTAGGGAACCTACGAAGCTCTACGGAACCCTATGGATCCTTACGGAGCAGTACGGGCCCCTTCAGACCGCTGCGAGCGCTTATGGAAACCTACAGGACCCTACGGAACTGTACGAGACTCTACAGGACCCTAGGGAACACCACAGGCCCCTACGGAACCGTACGAGACTCTACAGGCCCCTAGGGAACACCACAGGCCCCTACGGAAACTTATGGAACACAACCCTCTGGGAACTTATGGAACCCTACAAGCTCCTACCAAACCCTGCGGGCACTGACACAACCCTACAGGTCCCTACGGAAATCTACAGGACTCTATGGGCCCCTAGGGAAGCCTACAGATTTCGACGGAACCCTACGAGCCCCTCTGGAACCCTACAGAATACTCCAGGACCCGACAGCACTCTACAAGACCCTTAGCGACACAACAGAACCTCACTAAAACCCTATGGGCTCCTACAGAACACTGCAGGTGCCTACGGAACCCTACAGACCCCTACGGAATACTACCAGCCGCTACGGAAACCTATGGCCCCTACGGAACTCTACGGAACCTGACAGAAACACTGTGGGCCCCTACAGGCCCTTGCGGGCACTTGCAGAACTCTGCAGGAACCCACGGAACTTTATGGAACCCTACCAGCCCCTACGGAAGCCTAAAGATCCTTGCAGGCAGTTACGGAACGGTACAGGACCCTACGGAACTGTACGAGACTCTATAGGCCCCTAGGGAACACTGCAGGCCCCTACGGAACGGTACGAGACTCTACAGGCCCCTAGGGAACACCACAGGCCCCTACGGAACCCTACAGAACCCTCTGGAAACATATGGCACCCTACAAGCTCCTACCAACCCCTGCGGGCACTTACACAACCCTACAGGCCCCTACGGAAATCTACGGGACTCTATGGGCCCCTAGGGAAGCCTACAGATTTTGACGGAACCCTACGAGCCCCTCTGGAACCCTACAGAATACTCCAGGACCCGACAGCACTCTACAAGACCCTTAGCAACACAACGGAACCTCAGTAAAAACCCTATGGGCTCCTACAGAACACTGCAGGTGCCTACGAAACCCTGCAGGCCCCTACGGAACCCTACAGACACCTGCGGGCACTTACAGAACCCTGCAGGCCCCTACGGAACCCTACAGGTCCATACAGAACCCCACAGGGCCCTAGGGAACTTTACCAGCCACTACGGAACTCTACGGGCCCCTACGGAACCCTGCAGAACCCTCCAGAACCTTACAGAATCCCACAGACTCCTACAGACTCCTGCGGGCACTTACACAATCCTAGAGGCCGCTACAGAACACTGCCAGCCCCTATGGAAGGAACCCTACGGGCCCCTACAGAACACTACTGGCTCCTGCGGTACTCTACAGGCTTCTAGGGAACCTATGACTCTCTACAGAGCCCTGTGGATCCTTACGGAACAGGACGGGCCCCTTCAGACCTCTGCGGGCGCTTATGGAAACCTACAGGACCCTACGGAACTGTACGAGACTCTAGAGGCCCCTAGGGAACACCACAGGCCCCTACGGAACCCTACACAACCCTCTGGAAACTTATGGCACCCTACAAGCTCCTACCAACCCCTGCGGGCACTTACACAACCCTACAGGTCCCTACGGAAATCTACGGGACTCCACGGGCCCCTAGGGAAGCCTACAGATTTTGACAGAACCCTACGAGCCCCTCTGGAACCCTACAGAATACTCCAGGACCCGACAGCACTCTACAAGACCCTTAGCAACACAACGGAACCTCACTAAAACCCTATGGGCTCCTACAGAACACTGCAGGTGCCTACGAAACCCTGCAGGCCCCTACGGAACCCTACAGACACCTGCGGGCACTTACAGAACCCTGCAGGCCCCTACGGAACCCTACAGGTCCATACAGAACCCCACAGGGCCCTAGGGAACTTTACCAGCCACTACGGAACTCTACGGGCCCCTACGGAACCCTGCAGAACCCTCCGGAACCTTACAGAATCCCACAGACTCCTACAGACTCCTGCGGGCACTTACACAATCCTAGAGGCCGCTACGGAACACTGCCAGCCCCTATGGAAGGAACCCTACGGGCCCCTACAGAACACTACTGGCTCCTGCGGTACTCTACAGGCCTCTAGGAAACCTACGAAGCTCTATGGAGCCCTGTGGATCCTTATGGAACAGGACGGGCCCCTTCAGACCTCTGCGGGCGCTTATGGAAACCTACAGGACCCTACGGAACTGTACGAGACTCTAGAGGACCCTAGGGAACACCACAGGCCCCTACGGAACCCTACACAACCCTCTGGAAACTTATCGCACCCTACAAGCTCCTACCAACCCCTGCGGGCACTTACACAACCCTACAGGTCCCTACGGAAATCTACGGGACTCCACGGGCCCCTAGGGAAGCCTACAGATTTCGACAGAACCCTACGAGCCCCTCTGGAACCCTACAGAATACTCCAGGACCCGACAGAACTCTACAAGACCCTTAGCAACACAACGGAACCTCACTAAAACCCTATGGGCTCCTACAGAACACTGCAGGTGCCTACGGAACCCTACAGACCCCTACGGAACTCTACAGACACCTGCGGGCACTTACAGAACCCTGCAGGCCCCTACGGAACCCTACAGGTCCATACAGAACCCCACAGGGCCCTAGGGAACTTTACCAGCCACTACGGAACTCTACGGGCCCCTACAGAACCCTGCAGAACCCTCCAGAACCTTACAGAATCCCACAGACTCCTACAGACTCCTGCGGGCATTTACACAACCGTACAGGCCCCTACGGAACACTGCCAGCCCCTACGGAAGGAACCTTACGGGCCCCTACAGAACACTACTGGCTCCTGCGGTACTCTACAGGCCTCTAGGGAACCTACGAAGCTCTACGGAACCCTATGGATCCTTACGGAACAGTACGGGCCCCTTCAGACCTCTGCGGGCGCTTATGGAAACCTACAGGACCCTACGGAACTGTACGAGACTCTAGAGGCCCCTAGGGAACACTTACAGGCCCCTACAAAACCGTACGAGACTCTACAGGCCCCTAGGGAACACCACAGGCCCCTACGGAACCGTACGAGACTCTACAGGCCCCTAGGGAACACCACAGGCCCCTACGGAAACTTATGGAACACAACCCTCTGGGAACTTATGGAACCCTACAAGCTCCTACCAAACCCTGCGGGCACTGACACAACCCTACAGGTCCCTACGGAAATCTACAGGACTCTATGGGCCCCTAGGGAAGCCTACAGATTTCGACGGAACCCTACGAGCCCCTCTGGAACCCTACAGAATACTCCAGGACCCGACAGCACTCTACAAGACCCTTAGCGACACAACAGAACCTCACTAAAACCCTATGGGCTCCTACAGAACACTGCAGGTGCCTACGGAACCCTACAGACCCCTACGGAATACTACCAGCCGCTACGGAAACCTATGGCCCCTACGGAACTCTACGGAACCTGACAGAAACACTGTGGGCCCCTACAGGCCCTTGCGGGCACTTGCAGAACTCTGCAGGAACCCACGGAACTTTATGGAACCCTACCAGCCCCTACGGAAGCCTAAAGATCCTTGCAGGCAGTTACGGAACGGTACAGGACCCTACGGAACTGTACGAGACTCTATAGGCCCCTAGGGAACACTGCAGGCCCCTACGGAACGGTACGAGACTCTACAGGCCCCTAGGGAACACCACAGGCCCCTACGGAACCCTACAGAACCCTCTGGAAACATATGGCACCCTACAAGCTCCTACCAACCCCTGCGGGCACTTACACAACCCTACAGGCCCCTACGGAAATCTACGGGACTCTATGGGCCCCTAGGGAAGCCTACAGATTTTGACGGAACCCTACGAGCCCCTCTGGAACCCTACAGAATACTCCAGGACCCGACAGCACTCTACAAGACCCTTAGCAACACAACGGAACCTCAGTAAAAACCCTATGGGCTCCTACAGAACACTGCAGGTGCCTACGAAACCCTGCAGGCCCCTACGGAACCCTACAGACACCTGCGGGCACTTACAGAACCCTGCAGGCCCCTACGGAACCCTACAGGTCCATACAGAACCCCACAGGGCCCTAGGGAACTTTACCAGCCACTACGGAACTCTACGGGCCCCTACGGAACCCTGCAGAACCCTCCAGAACCTTACAGAATCCCACAGACTCCTACAGACTCCTGCGGGCACTTACACAATCCTAGAGGCCGCTACAGAACACTGCCAGCCCCTATGGAAGGAACCCTACGGGCCCCTACAGAACACTACTGGCTCCTGCGGTACTCTACAGGCTTCTAGGGAACCTATGACTCTCTACAGAGCCCTGTGGATCCTTACGGAACAGGACGGGCCCCTTCAGACCTCTGCGGGCGCTTATGGAAACCTACAGGACCCTACGGAACTGTACGAGACTCTAGAGGCCCCTAGGGAACACCACAGGCCCCTACGGAACCCTACACAACCCTCTGGAAACTTATGGCACCCTACAAGCTCCTACCAACCCCTGCGGGCACTTACACAACCCTACAGGTCCCTACGGAAATCTACGGGACTCCACGGGCCCCTAGGGAAGCCTACAGATTTCGACAGAACCCTACGAGCCCCTCTGGAACCCTACAGAATACTCCAGGACCCGACAGAACTCTACAAGACCCTTAGCAACACAACGGAACCTCACTAAAACCCTATGGGCTCCTACAGAACACTGCAGGTGCCTACGGAACCCTACAGACCCCTACGGAACTCTACAGACACCTGCGGGCACTTACAGAACCCTGCAGGCCCCTACGGAACCCTACAGGTCCATACAGAACCCCACAGGGCCCTAGGGAACTTTACCAGCCACTACGGAACTCTATGGGCCCCTACAGAACCCTGCAGAACCCTCCAGAACCTTACAGAATCCCACAGACTCCTACAGACTCCTGCGGGCATTTACACAACCGTACAGGCCCCTACGGAACACTGCCAGCCCCTACGGAAGGAACCTTACGGGCCCCTACAGAACACTACTGGCTCCTGCGGTACTCTACAGGCCTCTAGGGAACCTACGAAGCTCTACGGAACCCTATGGATCCTTACGGAACAGTACGGGCCCCTTCAGACCTCTGCGGGCGCTTATGGAAACCTACAGGACCCTACGGAACTGTACGAGACTCTAAAGGCCCCTAGGGAACACCACAGGACCCTACGGAACTGTACGAGACTCTACAGGCCCCTAGGGAACACCACAGACCCCTACGGAACCCTACACAACCCTCCGGAAACATATGGCACCCTACAAGCTCCTACCAACCCCTGCGGGCACTTACACAACCCTACAGGCCCCTACGGAAATCTACGGGACTCCACGGGCCCCTAGGGAACCCTACAGATTTCGACGGAACCCTACGAGCCCCTCTGGAACCCTACAGAACACTACAGGACCCGACAGCACTCTACAAGACCCTTAGCGACACAACAGAACCTCACTAAAACCCTATGGGCTCCTACAGAACACTGCAGGTGCCTACGGAACCCTACAGACCCCTACGGAATACTGCCAGCCACTACGGAAACCCATGGCCCCTACGGAACTCTACGGAACCTGACAGAAACACTGTGGGCCCCTACAGGCCCTTGCGGGCACTTGCAGAACTCTGCAGGAACCCACGGAACTTTATGGAACCCTACCAGCCCCTACGGAAGCCTAAAGATCCTTGCAGGCAGTTACGGAACGGTACAGGACCCTACGGAACTGTACGAGACTCTATAGGCCCCTAGGGAACACTGCAGGCCCCTACGGAACGGTACGAGACTCTACAGGCCCCTAGGGAACACGACAGGCCCCTACGGAACCCTACACAACCCTCCGGAAACATATGCACCCTACAAGCTCCTACCAACCCCTGCGGGCACTTACACAACCCTACAGGCCCCTACGGAAATCTACGGGACTCTATGGGCCCCTAGGGAAGCCTACAGATTTTGACGGAACCCTACGAGCCCCTCTGGAACCCTACAGAATATTCCAGGACCCGACAGCACTCTACAAGACCCTTAGCAACACAACGGAACCTCAGTAAAAACCTATGGGATCCTACAGAACACTGCAGGTGCCTACGAAACCCTGCAGGCCCCTACGGAACCCTACAGACACCTGCGGGCACTTACAGAACCCTGCAGGCCCCTACGGAACCCTACAGGTCCATACAGAACCCCACAGGGCCCTAGGGAACTTTACCAGCCACTACGGAACTCTACGGGCCCCTACGGAACCCTGCAGAACCCTCCGGAACCTTACAGAATCCCACAGACTCCTACAGACTCCTGCGGGCACTTACACAATCCTAGAGGCCCCTACGGAACACTGCCAGCCCCTATGGAAGGAACCCTACGGGCCCCTACAGAACACTACTGGCTCCTGCGGTACTCTACAGGCCTCTAGGAAACCTACGAAGCTCTATGGAGCCCTGTGGATCCTTACGGAACAGGACGGGCCCCTTCAGACCTCTGCGGGCGCTTATGGAAACCTACAGGACCCTACGGAACTGTACGAGACTCTAGAGGCCCCTAGGGAACACTTACAGGCCCCTACAAAACCGTACGAGACTCTACAGGCCCCTAGGGAACACCACAGGCCCCTACGGAACCGTACGAGACTCTACAGGCCCCTAGGGAACACCACAGGCCCCTACGGAACCCTACACAACCCTCTGGAAACTTATGGCACCCTACAAGCTCCTACCAACCCCTGCGGGCACTTACACAACCCTACAGGTCCCTACGGAAATCTACGGGAATCCACGGGCCCCTAGGGAACCCTACAGATTTCAACGGAACCCTACGAGCCCCTCTGGAACCCTACAGAATACTCCAGGACCCGACAGCACTCTGCAAGACCCTTAGCAACACAACAGAACCTCACTAAAACCCTATGGGCTCTTAGAGAACACTGCAGGTGCCTACGGAACCCTACAGACCCCTACGGAATACTACCAGCCACTACGGAAACCTATGGCCCATACGGAACTCTACGGAACCTGACAGAAACACTGTGGGCCCCTACAGGCCCTTGCGGGCACTTGCAGAACTCTGCAGGAACCCACGGAACTTTATGGAACCCTACCAGCCCCTACGGAAGCCTAAAGACCATTGCAGGCAGTTACGGAACGGTACAGGGCCCTAGGGAACTTTACCAGCCACTACGGAACTCTACGGGCCCCTACAGAACCCTGCAGAACCCTCCAGAACCTTACAGAATCCCACAGACTCCTACAGACTCCTGCGGGCATTTACACAACCCTACAGGCCCCTACGGAACACTGCCAGCCCCTACGGAAGGAACCCTACGGGCCCCTACAGAACACTACTGGCTCCTGCGGTACTCTACAGGCCTCTAGGGAACCTACGAAGCTCTACGGAACCCTATGGATCCTTACGGAGCAGTACGGGCCCCTTCAGACCGCTGCGAGCGCTTATGGAAACCTACAGGACCCTACGGAACTGTACGAGACTCTACAGGACCCTAGGGAACACCACAGGCCCCTACGGAACCGTACGAGACTCTACAGGCCCCTAGGGAACACCACAGGCCCCTACGGAAACTTATGGAACACAACCCTCTGGGAACTTATGGAACCCTACAAGCTCCTACCAAACCCTGCGGGCACTGACACAACCCTACAGGTCCCTACGGAAATCTACAGGACTCTATGGGCCCCTAGGGAAGCCTACAGATTTCGACGGAACCCTACGAGCCCCTCTGGAACCCTACAGAATACTCCAGGACCCGACAGCACTCTACAAGACCCTTAGCGACACAACAGAACCTCACTAAAACCCTATGGGCTCCTACAGAACACTGCAGGTGCCTACGGAACCCTACAGACCCCTACGGAATACTACCAGCCGCTACGGAAACCTATGGCCCCTACGGAACTCTACGGAACCTGACAGAAACACTGTGGGCCCCTACAGGCCCTTGCGGGCACTTGCAGAACTCTGCAGGAACCCACGGAACTTTATGGAACCCTACCAGCCCCTACGGAAGCCTAAAGATCCTTGCAGGCAGTTACGGAACGGTACAGGACCCTACGGAACTGTACGAGACTCTATAGGCCCCTAGGGAACACTGCAGGCCCCTACGGAACGGTACGAGACTCTACAGGCCCCTAGGGAACACCACAGGCCCCTACGGAACCCTACAGAACCCTCTGGAAACATATGGCACCCTACAAGCTCCTACCAACCCCTGCGGGCACTTACACAACCCTACAGGCCCCTACGGAAATCTACGGGACTCTATGGGCCCCTAGGGAAGCCTACAGATTTTGACGGAACCCTACGAGCCCCTCTGGAACCCTACAGAATACTCCAGGACCCGACAGCACTCTACAAGACCCTTAGCAACACAACGGAACCTCAGTAAAAACCCTATGGGCTCCTACAGAACACTGCAGGTGCCTACGAAACCCTGCAGGCCCCTACGGAACCCTACAGACACCTGCGGGCACTTACAGAACCCTGCAGGCCCCTACGGAACCCTACAGGTCCATACAGAACCCCACAGGGCCCTAGGGAACTTTACCAGCCACTACGGAACTCTACGGGCCCCTACGGAACCCTGCAGAACCCTCCAGAACCTTACAGAATCCCACAGACTCCTACAGACTCCTGCGGGCACTTACACAATCCTAGAGGCCGCTACAGAACACTGCCAGCCCCTATGGAAGGAACCCTACGGGCCCCTACAGAACACTACTGGCTCCTGCGGTACTCTACAGGCTTCTAGGGAACCTATGACTCTCTACAGAGCCCTGTGGATCCTTACGGAACAGGACGGGCCCCTTCAGACCTCTGCGGGCGCTTATGGAAACCTACAGGACCCTACGGAACTGTACGAGACTCTAGAGGCCCCTAGGGAACACCACAGGCCCCTACGGAACCCTACACAACCCTCTGGAAACTTATGGCAGCCTACAAGCTCCTACCAACCCCTGCGGGCACTTACACAACCCTACAGGTCCCTACGGAAATCTACGGGACTCCACGGGCCCCTAGGGAAGCCTACAGATTTTGACAGAACCCTACGAGCCCCTCTGGAACCCTACAGAATACTCCAGGACCCGACAGCACTCTACAAGACCCTTAGCAACACAACGGAACCTCACTAAAACCCTATGGGCTCCTACAGAACACTGCAGGTGCCTACGAAACCCTGCAGGCCCCTACGGAACCCTACAGACACCTGCGGGCACTTACAGAACCCTGCAGGCCCCTACGGAACCATACAGGTCCATACAGAACCCCACAGGGCCCTAGGGAACTTTACCAGCCACTACGGAACTCTACGGGCCCCTACGGAACCCTGCAGAACCCTCCGGAACCTTACAGAATCCCACAGACTCCTACAGACTCCTGCGGGCACTTACACAATCCTAGAGGCCGCTACGGAACACTGCCAGCCCCTATGGAAGGAACCCTACGGGCCCCTACAGAACACTACTGGCTCCTGCGGTACTCTACAGGCCTCTAGGAAACCTACGAAGCTCTATGGAGCCCTGTGGATCCTTATGGAACAGGACGGGCCCCTTCAGACCTCTGCGGGCGCTTATGGAAACCTACAGGACCCTACGGAACTGTACGAGACTCTAGAGGACCCTAGGGAACACCACAGGCCCCTACGGAACCCTACACAACCCTCTGGAAACTTATCGCACCCTACAAGCTCCTACCAACCCCTGCGGGCACTTACACAACCCTACAGGTCCCTACGGAAATCTACGGGACTCCACGGGCCCCTAGGGAAGCCTACAGATTTCGACAGAACCCTACGAGCCCCTCTGGAACCCTACAGAATACTCCAGGACCCGACAGAACTCTACAAGACCCTTAGCAACACAACGGAACCTCACTAAAACCCTATGGGCTCCTACAGAACACTGCAGGTGCCTACGGAACCCTACAGACCCCTACGGAACTCTACAGACACCTGCGGGCACTTACAGAACCCTGCAGGCCCCTACGGAACCCTACAGGTCCATACAGAACCCCACAGGGCCCTAGGGAACTTTACCAGCCACTACGGAACTCTACGGGCCCCTACAGAACCCTGCAGAACCCTCCAGAACCTTACAGAATCCCACAGACTCCTACAGACTCCTGCGGGCACTTACACAATCCTAGAGGCCGCTACAGAACACTGCCAGCCCCTATGGAAGGAACCCTACGGGCCCCTACAGAACACTACTGGCTCCTGCGGTACTCTACAGGCTTCTAGGGAACCTATGACTCTCTACAGAGCCCTGTGGATCCTTACGGAACAGGACGGGCCCCTTCAGACCTCTGCGGGCGCTTATGGAAACCTACAGGACCCTACGGAACTGTACGAGACTCTAGAGGCCCCTAGGGAACACTTACAGGCCCCTACAAAACCGTACGAGACTCTACAGGCCCCTAGGGAACACCACAGGCCCCTACGGAACCGTACGAGACTCTACAGGCCCCTAGGGAACACCACAGGCCCCTACGGAACCCTACACAACCCTCTGGAAACTTATGGCACCCTATAAGCTCCTACCAACCCCTGCGGGCACTTACACAACCCTACAGGTCCCTACGGAAATCTACGGGACTCCACGGGCCCCTAGGGAAGCCTACAGATTTCGACAGAACCCTACGAGCCCCTCTGGAACCCTACAGAATACTCCAGGACCCGACAGAACTCTGCAAGACCCTTAGCAACACAACGGAACCTCACTAAAACCCTATGGGCTCTTACAGAACACTGCAGGTGCCTACGGAACCCTACAGACCCCTACGGAATACTACCAGCCGCTACGGAAACCTATGGCCCCTACGGAACTCTACGGAACCTGACAGAAACACTGTGCGCCCCTACAGGCCCTTGCGGGCACTTGCAGAACTCTGCAGGAACCCACGGAACTTTATGGAACCCTACCAGCCCCTACGGAAGCCTAAAGATCCTTGCAGGCAGTTACGGAACGGTACAGGACCCTACGGAACTGTACGAGACTCTACAGGCCCCTAGGGAACACTGCAGGCCCCTACGGAACGGTACGAGACTCTACAGGCCCCTAGGGAACACCACAGGCCCCTACGGAACCCTACACAACCCTCCGGAAACATATGGCACCCTACAAGCTCCTACCAACCCCTGCGGGCACTTACACAATCCTACAGGCCCCTACGGAAATCTACGGGACTCTATGGGCCCCTAGGGAAGCCTACAGATTTTGACGGAACCCTACGAGCCCCTCTGGAACCCTACAGAATACTCCAGGACCCGACAGCACTCTACAAGACCCTTAGCAACACAACGGAACCTCAGTAAAAACCTATGGGCTCCTACAGAACACTGCAGGTGCCTACGAAACCCTGCAGGCCCCTACGGAAACCTACAGACACCTGCGGGCACTTACAGAACCCTGCAGGCCCCTACGGAACCCTACAGGTCCATACAGAACCCCACAGGGCCCTAGGGAACTTTACCAGCCACTACGGAACTCTACGGGCCCCTACAGAACCCTGCAGAACCCTCCGGAACCTTACAGAATCCCACAGACTCCTACAGACTCCTGCGGGCACTTACTCAACCCTAGAGGCCCCTACGGAACACTGCCAGCCCCTATGGAAGGAACCCTACGGGCCCCTACAGAACACTACTGGCTCCTGCGGTACTCTACAGGCCTCTAGGAAACCTACGAAGCTCTATGGAGCCCTGTGGATCCTTACGGAACAGGACGGGCCCCTTCAGACCTCTGCGGGCGCTTATGGAAACCTACACGACCCTACGGAACTGTACGAGACTCTAGAGGCCCCTAGGGAACACCACAGGCCCCTACGGAACCCTACACAACCCTCTGGAAACTTATGGCACCCTACAAGCTCCTACCAACCCCTGCGGGCACTTACACAACCCTACAGGCCCCTACGGAAATCTACGGGACTCCACGGGCCCCTAGGGAAGCCTACAGATTTCGACAGAACCCTACGAGCCCCTCTGGAACCCTACAGAATACTCCAGGACCCGACAGAACTCTACAAGACCCTTAGCAACACAACGGAACCTCACTAAAACCCTATGGGCTCCTACAGAACACTGCAGGTGCCTACGGAACCCTACAGACCCCTACGGAACCCTACAGACACCTGCGGGCACTTACAGAACCCTGCAGGCCCCTAAGGAACCCTACAGGTCCATACAGAACCCCACAGGGCCCTAGGGAACTTTACCAGCCACTACGGAACTCTACGGGCCCCTACGGAACCCTGCAGAACCCTCCGGAACCTTACAGAATCCCACAGACTCCTACAGACTCCTGCGGGCACTTACACAATCCTAGAGGCCCCTACGGAACACTGCCAGCCCCTATGGAAGGAACCCTACGGGCCCCTACAGAACACTACTGGCTCCTGCGGTACTCTACAGGCCTCTAGGAAACCTACGAAGCTCTATGGAGCCCTGTGGATCCTTACGGAACAGGACGGGCCCCTTCAGACCTCTGCGGGCGCTTATGGAAACCTACAGGACCCTACGGAACTGTACGAGACTCTAGAGGCCCCTAGGGAACACTTACAGGCCCCTACAAAACCGTACGAGACTCTACAGGCCCCTAGGGAACACCACAGGCCCCTACGGAACCGTACGAGACTCTACAGGCCCCTAGGGAACACCACAGGCCCCTACGGAACC
>NW_027414632.1:0-41627 GCF_964106895.1 Numenius arquata | reverse complement strand
CCAAAACAGAGTGCGCGGATGACTGCAGGTGGCAGCCTGCAGAGCTCTTTTGCTGCCTGACCTCGCCTTTTCTTTGTCACTCCTCTTTCATGGCATCTGCGCTGAAAGCCGGGGCGGTCAACGAAGAGACGTGGACAAAACGGGACGAACCGGCGCCGCTTCTGCCTGTTTTCCAGGCTTTGCCACAAACCAAGGAGCATCATCAGCCTCGTCACTGGTGGCGGCGAGTCCTGAGGTGGCTTAGGTGAGTCGAGCCTTCCAGGAACGTCCGTTGTCCGTAGCCTACGGCGTGTCATTTGGACGTCAGTCGGAAGGAGGTTTCCCTTTCTGAAAGGGAACCGGTTTCTCGTGCCAAGCGGTTGCCTCTCCTGAAGTTCCCACGAGAGGGGATCCTCGGAGACGATGCGCTGGGCAGCAGAAGTCATCAGCGAGGAGACGTCGCGCGCTCTATTAAATAGGGACAAAAAGAAAGACGATGTCCTTCCAAAGGCCCGAGCGCGGCACCTCTTCCGACGGCCGATGGCATGGCCGGCCTTTGGGCTCTGGGTCCCCCGTAACAGCGGGGACACGGCCAAACCCTGTTCCTCTGCGTGTTCGGCACAGCCAAAAGCCTTGGCCGGTCCGCCGGTCGTTTTCGGTAGCCTGGTGGATCGCGGCACCGGGGATTGGATTTCCCCCCGCCAAAAGTACAGCCGTTTGGGGAATCTCTTACCTTCCTGGTTTTTTCTATCGTAAAGGAGACTTTAAAAAAAGGGTTAAAGTCGTATAACGTGCAAACTGACTTGCAGGCTTTAAACGGCAACCGTCCACCGGCTGTAGCCTACAGCGTCTTAGGCGTCCCTAAGCGGCGAGGTATTTGTTCCAAATCTTTGAAAAGAGAGGCGACTGAAGGTAACGGGTTGGGTTTTTGGTTGGGTTTTTTTTCTAGTTTTTTTGTTTTTTGTTTTTCCCCCCCCTTTTCTTTAGGCGGAGCGCTCTGAAGAACCTGATTTCTGCCTGGCTTTCAGCGTCGCGTTTCCCCGGCAGTGCGGTAGCATCTCTCTCGGGCAGTGCCGCCGGCCAGATGTCCCTCCTCCTTGGGTAGGAGAGAAAGCAGCCCCCGGTCAAATGACAACTGCGCGTTCTGGAGACGGAGAGCGCAACGGTGGGGGTTCGGAGCTGTGCCAGTTGAATTAGCGCCGAAGAAAAAGTCCGAGGCTTTTCTAGCGTGAGTATTTTTCTTGGCCGTATCTAAACGCGCGCAGAGCTTTCCAGCGGCAGGGAAAGGGAAGGGAGGAGGCGCTTCCCCCCAGCGGGCGGAGGGTTTGTTCCGCTGTTAGGCTGAGAAGGTGTTGCAAGTGGCACGGGTCAGTCTGAATAGGGACCTGAAGCGTCGGGATGGCTCCGGCTTTGGCAGGCCGTGCCGTCTTTGGAGCGGAGCTGTTTCCCCGCAATCCTCCTGTAGCTCAGCTCCTGTCCTGTCCCTCGGCCGGAGGGAATTCCTCTACTCTCTTCGGTGCTCTTTCGTTTGATGATGCTGATCTCCGGTTGGGGTTTGCTGTTTGTTTTGCAGGTGCCTCGTTGTCCGCGTCTCGTGCTGCTCGACAGATGCCCCGGCCCGGGTTTGCAGCCGGTGGTGGAGCCGCCTGAGGGGAAGGGGCCAGCCCTGGGTCTGGTCGTTCGGTGCATTTTTTGGGGCGAATTAAAAAAACCGGTGGGGGGGGGGGGTGGGGGTGGTGGTGTGATGATGTCATTTGGGGCAGCCGGATGTCAGCGGGGGAGCGACGGTGCGGCGGAGGAGCAGGTGAGTGGGGGTTAAGTGGGGTTCCCCCCACAAGAGGGTGGGTCACGGCCCCCAAACGCCTGAAAACTTGGTGCGGGGCAGGTGGTTGGGGTTTTGGGCGGTGGTGTTTAAAAAATGTTAAAAGCTGTATATGCGGGGGTGAGGCATTGGAGTAGAGAACAATCTCTCATTTTTCTGTGTGTTGAAAAATAATATTCCCTTACGTATATAAAAGGAGTTCAAAATACCAACCCGTATCTCTAAGGATTCTGTATTATTTAATGGGAGTTTAGACGACGGAAAGATTTTTTTTAAAAGATTTATTTATAAAGAGAGATTGAAGCGTCAAAGCGGATGTCTGGACAGGTCGCTAGTCCAATTGGATGTTGTCTATCGTGCGTGTTAATCTGTAAGTCTAAACAGATGTGACTCTTAGCAGACGTTCTGTCGAAGTGTATCAAGAGCATCCGTTTTCCCTAAGTCTTACCCACGGGTCGGTCAGTGCGGAGGCGTAAACGCCTGTGCTGTAGATGGTTCCAGACTGCAAAGAGAGCCTATCGCTAGAAGGGATTTCCAAACTGGCCCTCCCCTCTGCTCTCTCTTGCCGGCGTCCAAGCGCTTTCAAAAGCGCTTTAAGCAGGAGTGTTGGTTCCCAGGAGGATAGGGAAGCTCTACAGAGAGACTTAGGTAGATTGGATCGTTGGGCCAACATCAGTGGTATGAGTTTCAACAAGGGCAAGTGCCAGGTTCTGCGCGTGGGCCACAATAACCCCGAGCAGCGCTACAGGCTTGGGGAAATGTGGCTGGAAAACCACCTGGAAGAAAGAGACCTGGGGGTTCTAATGGACAAGCGGCTGAACGTGAGCCGGCAGTGTGCCCAGGTGGCCACGAAAGCCAACGGCATCCTGGCTTGTGTTAGAAACAGCGTGAGCAGCAGAAGTAGGGAGGCGATTGTGCCCCTGTACTCGGCACTGGTGAGGCCGCACCTGGAGTATTGCGTCCGGTTTTGGGCACCTCAATCCAAGAGAGATGTCGAGGTGCTGGAGCGAGTGCAGAGGAGGGCAACGAAGCTGGTGAAGGGCCTGGAAAACAAATCCTATGAAGAGCGGTTGAAGGAGCTGGGACTGTTTAGTATGAGGAAGAGGGGGCTGAGGGGAGACCTCGTCACTCTCTAAAACTACTTGAAAGGACACTGTAGAGAGGTCGGTGCTGGTCTCTTGGCACAGGTAGGTAATGACAGAACGAGAGGGAACGGCTTCAAGCTCCAACAGGGTAGGTTTAGACTGGACATTAGGAAAGAATGTTTCACAGAGGGAGTGGTCGGGCATTGGAACAGGCTACCCAGGGAGGTGGTCGAGTCACCATCCCTGGATGTGTTTAAGAACCGTTGAGATGTGGTGTTGGGGGATATGGTGTAGGGGAGAACTTTGTAGAGTAGGGTAGATGGTTGGACTCGATGATGCCAAGGGTCTCTTGCAACCTAGACGATTCTATGATTCTATGAAAAGCAGCCCCTTCCCCCGTTTCCCCTCCCGCCCTGGGGAGCTGGATCGGTGCAGCGGGACAGGAGGAAAAAAACCCAGCCCCGTTTTCCTGCAGGGACGCAAAGCTCCCCGATGTCTCTGTGGTGGATAAGGCGGCACCCCCGCCTGCCTTCCTGGACGCCGGCGGACTGGCTGCTGTCGCCCCCACGGCCCCCGGGGCCACGCGCAGAGCGCCGCGGCGTCCCTGGGGCTGGTTGCGGGGCGAACACCGGAGGTTTTTGGCGCCGAGGCGACGGCTGCGGCTGCCCGGACTGCGAGCGGGGACAGGGCAGAGAGCGGGAAGGCCTGCCCGCCGGTAAGTGGTCACGGTCCCTGGGTGGAGGGAAGCGGGCTGAGAGCGGTCACCGCTCATGGCCCCGGTGAGGTCTCAGAGGGGGACAAGGAAGGGGGCGTGGGCGTGGGCGCTGCCCGGTGCTTTCCGCCCGCTGCGGACCGGTCCGCAGCGATTTCTGGGCTGGCCGCCGTTTTCCCCCGGCCCCCTCCGGTTCCGGAGCGGCTCGGCCCGCCCATACCGCGCGCCCATTGGTCGCGGTGCCGTAAGCGGCGTCCGTCCTCTAGGAGCCCCCGTCCCATTGGTCGGTCGCGCCGTCAATCTCCAGCGCCTCCCAGTCCGGCCAATCGGAGCGCGGCAGGCGATCCGACCAATCGGAGCGGGGCGGTCGCGTTGTGATTGGCTCGTCCTCCTGTCAATCCGCCCGGGGGCGGTTGCCATGGTGAGGAAGCCCCGCCCGGTCGCGCATGCGCAGTAGTAAGGACGGCGCCGCCCTCACTACTGCGCATGCGCCACCGGGCGGGGCGTCCTCACCATGGCAACCGCCATTGACGTCCCCCTCCGGCCAATCGGAGCGCGGCAGGCGATCCGACCAATCGGAGCGCGGCGGTCGCGTTGTGATTGGCTCGTCCTCCTGTCAATCCGCCCGGGGGCGGTTGCCATGGTGAGGAAGCCCCGCCTGGTCGCGCATGCGCAGTAGTAAGGGCGGCGCCGTGCTCGCTACTGCCGCCTTGTGGACAAAAATCGGTACTGCAGGTGGGGGGCGCGCATGCGCAGTGGAAAGAGTGGCGCCGCCCTCGCTGCTGCCGCCGCTTGTGGACAAAAAGCGGTACTGCAGGTACGGGGGTAGGGGGGTCCGGCCGCATGCGCAGTGGACGGGGGGGGGGAGGCGCTGCGCTCGCCGCTGCCGCCCGTGCCAGCAGAAACCGGCGCTGCAGCTCGGCGGATGCGGGGGGGGAAGGCGGAGCCCTGGGAGGTTCCATTTTCCCCAAATTGGGGAAAATTATTCAATTTGGGGTTTTTTTCGGTGCTTTTCCGCAACGGAAAAGACTTCAGGGTTTTGTTAGGGTTTTTCTTGCCCTTCCCCGCCGCCGGGGACGGCGCCCATGCGGGGGCTGACGCTGCAGAACCGTAAATTGAACCCCCAAATTGAACCCCGAACATGAATAACATTTTCCCCAATTTGGGGAAAAGGGAACCTTCCCCGGTCCCGCCTCCCCCCGCTCCCCGAGCCGCACCGCCGGTTTCTGCTGGCACGGGCGGCAGCGGCGGCGAGCGCAGCGCCCCCCTTTCTACTGGGCATGCGCGCCCCCCCCCCCCCCCCCCGCCCTGTACCTGCGTACCTGCAGTACCGCTTTTTGTCCACGAGGGGGCAGTAGCGAGCAAGGCGCCGCCCTCACTACTGCGCATGCGCGACGAGGAGGGGGCTTCCTCACCATGGCAACCGCCATTAGCGTCCCAGTCCGGCCAATCGGAGCGCGGCAGGCGATCCGACCAATCGGAGCGCGGCGGTCGCGTTGTGATTGGCTCGTCCTCCTGTCAATCCGCCCGGGGGCGGTTGCCATGGTGAGGAAGCCCCGCCCGGTCGCGCATGCGCAGTAGTAAGGACGGCGCCGCCCTCACTACTGCGCATGCGCCACCGGGCGGGGCGTCCTCACCATGGCAACCGCCCCCTGGCGGATTGACAGGAGGACGAGCCAATCACAGCGCGACCGCCGCGCTCCGATTGGTCGGATCGCCTGCCGCGCTCCGATTGGCCGGGGTGGGAGGCGCTGAAGATTGACGGCGCGACCGACCAATGGGACGGGCTCCCCGAGCACGGAAGCCGCTTCCGGCGCCGTGACCAATGGGCGCGCCGCATGGGCGGGCCGAGCCGCTCCGGAAGCGGAGGGGGCCGGGGGAAAATGGCGGCGCGCGCAGAAGCGGCTGCGGCGCGGCGCGGCGCGGACCGCACCGCACCGCACCGCACCGGACCGGCGCGGGCGGAAAGCACCGGGCAGCCGGACAGCGTCGCGGTGCCGCTGGACAGCGTCGCGAGGCAGCTGGACAGCGTCGAGGCCAGCGGGGGGGCGCGGGGAAGGCGGCCGGGGTCCCGAGGCGGCTCCGAGGGGAGACGGCGTTGCGGGGGGGCGGGCTGAGGCGTCTGGGGAGGTGCTCGCGGCTCCCGGGGCTGGCAAACGGGCTCGCGTGGCTGGTGTTGGGGCTTCAGCCGGAGAGGGAGTCGTGTGGCTTTGGGCTGAGGGGCGGGGGTGGAGTCCGGCGTTTTGGGGACTCGAGCAGAGGCTCAGCGGCTGGGTTTTGGGGCTCGGAAGGGGGCAGTAAGTGATGCGGTTCGGGGGCGGAGAGCAGAAGCCGTTTTGGCTGGTTCTGCAGGGGGGGTGGGCAGGAGGGTGTTGGGGGCTGCGGGGGAAAGCAGGGGCTGGGCGGGCTGCGGGGTGCTCAAACAGCAGGTGAGGTTTTCAAATCTGCAACTTGTAACTGTTGCAGCTTTATTCTGGCTTCCTCCATTTTTGCAAAAGCTTCTGTTGCTAGACAGAGCATTCCTCTGTGTATCAGCTACTTGAGCTAGTTTATTTCAATGCGTCTGATCAGGTTTGTCTGTTCAGCAAAGTGGCATTTAAAGGTGACGTTTCACCGGATGCCAGCGGCTGTGCCTTATTTCCAGTATAAAGATGTATTCCCCAAATATCAGAGTGGGATATAACAACTGCAGCTGGTCAAAAGTAACACTGAAATGCAAAATTTAGAATTTCTTTTTTCCCATTGGCTCCTCCTCAGTATGAACACAAAGTTAATTTCTATTCTTAATTCCTATTTATGCTACATATATGAAGGATGAACGCGAGGAAAGGAGACCATAAAATACTGGCCTATTGCTATTTGTATGCTGTGCTTTGAACAGAAGAGACAAAACTGTCCTTTTTGTGAAATAATACCGGCTGTATCAGTGCCGTCCTCGTGTTTTTATTCAAAAATGTGAGATTTGTTGCCCCGAATGGTGAGAGTAGTTTTTGTTAATGGAAGTCGCAAGAGGTTCTGCCACCTTAAAAACCATAGAATCGTAGAATGGTTAGAATTGGAAGGGACCTTCAAGATCATCGTGTTGCAGCCCCCCTGCCTTGGGCAGGGACGCCTCCACTAGAGCGGGTTGCTCAAAGCCCCGTCCAGCCTGGCCTTAAACACTTCCAGGGATGGGGCATCCACAGCTTCCCCGGGCAACCTGTTCCAGTGCCTCACCACCCTCACGGTAAAGAATTTCCTCCTAATATCTAGTCTGAATCTCCCCTCTTCCGATTTAAAATCGTTACCCCTTGTCCTGTCGCTACCTTTCCCGACAGAGAGTCCCTCTCCGGCTCTCCCGTAGGCTCCCTTCAGATATTGGAAGGCTGCTCTGAGGTCTCCCCGGAGCCTTCTCTTCTCCAGGCTGAACAACCCCAGCTCTCTCAGTCTCTCTTCACAGGGGAGGTGCTCCGTCCCTCCGATGGTTTTCGTGGCCCTCCGCTGGGCCCCTTCCAACAGGTCCACGTCCTTCCCGTGTCGAGGACTCCAAAGCTGGACACCGTACTCCAGGTGGGGTCTCGCGCGCGCAGAGTAGAGGGGGGTAGAATCGCCTCCCGTCACCCGCTGGCCACGCTTCTCTTGATGCAGCCCAGGGTGGGGTTGGCTTTCTGGGCTGCCAGCGCGCGTTGCCGGCTCGTACTGACATGTAATAATGCTACTGACGTACCGTTAGCAGCCTCGTGTTAAAAGAAGCAAGAAGCTGTAATATCCTTAATTTAGACAGTTTTTACGTGAAATGGTGCATCCTCACTGTTTTGTCACTTTCAGGAGCGAGCAATTGACCCGAGAGCACGAGAGAGACCTTTTCCAGCAAGAGATAGGGAAGCCGGAACAACAGCTTAAGGTTCCACAAAGGATTCGGCCTGTCAGCGAGCATCAAACCGGAGAGGTAACGCGCGCTATTGCTTGTACTCAAGGGATCTAAATGGTACGCTGTGACGTGCGGAAACAAACCTTACAACTCGCAGAGAGTTATAAAGCAGGTATGTTTATTGTGGCGCCGGGTGCAAGGGGGATCGCTCCTCCAAACTTGCACACCCTTAGGCTAAACCCGTAGTTATTTATAAGGTAAATCATACATATGCAAACTATGGGATGGGCTAATACAATTAGTTCTAACAATAGGTGTGACTATGTTAATTATTTCCGGAGCCTCATTATAATAAGTCTCATCCTTCAGGCATGTGCGTATCTTCTCCTGGTGTTTTTCTTTGGGGGGGCGTCTTAGGGAGTAAGTTCCACGATCACTGAACCGATTCGATTGTTTTGCTGATAGAGGCCGTAAAAGTCTCTTGCTTATCTTCCTGTAATCGATCAGGATGTTCCGCTTGTCTTCTGCGTGGTCTGGCAGGGGTCGTAAAGTCTCTGGTTATCTTCTCCTGTTATCAGTCAGGATGTTCCCATTTGCTTGCGAAGTGTTCCTTCGAGGCTGAGGCCCGCCTCCGCTAATTGGGAAATTCTTTGTTTTCTTTCCTCCCCTCCAAGGTTGAGATATACGTCCCTGTCATGGTTAATCCCTCTGTTTTCTGTTTCAATCCCCCCTTTTCTTTGTTCATTTGTAAATTCTTTTACAATTGCCTATAACACACTTTCCTTCTCCATCTGATTTCTAAAATACATCCCTGATTCCACTCGTTCCCGGAGCTGATGCTTTTTCCATTGAATGTATTCGTCTCTTGCCCCCATGGTGCAACACATAAAACATCTAGCTATTACACACACTAAAATTCCTAACATAAGCACTGCTACTAGAAGGATAAACAGTTGTCTAAGCCATGCCAGACTAGGTAACCATGAGGTTAACTTTTCCCAAAGGTCTGAGAACCCAAATGTGGTATCATCCTGCGCAGTCTGATGCAAGATCTGAGTTTTAGCTATGAGATTTTGTAAGTCTTTTTCTATCCTTCCGCTTTGTTTACATATGAGCAACAGCTCTGATTAATCACTGCGCATAAGCCTCCCTCTTTCCAAGTTAGTAAATCTAATGCCGTTCTATTTTGTCCAACTACATTTGCTAATGACTGGACTTCTTGTTGAAGTGCCTGTATAGCACCTATTGTAGATTTCTCAAGCGCTGCTATAGTAGCTGATATGTTTACAATTGCTTTCTCCAATTCACTAATGCCTAAGGATGGTATAAGCCACCTTACAAAGCTATGGAATCTTGTTCCCCTTGTCACTAGAACCAGTTTTTCTACCTCTCGGAGCTGCTTTTGTAAATTTATCATGTAATCTGTCAATATTTCATTCCCCAACTCTGTGGATGTCCCGTCTTGTACACTATATGGTCTCCCATAGAGTATTTCAAAGGGGCTCAAACCTTCTTTGGTTCTGGGTTTTGTTCTTATCCTGAGAAGGGCTAATGGTAATGACTGGGGCCAGGTCAAGTTAGCTTCCTGGCCTAGTTTCACAATCTGAGTTTTGATCAAGTGATTCATCTTTTCTACCTGACCACTCGATCGTGGGTTGTATGGGGTATGAAGTTGCCAATCTATACCCAATAATCTGCTTACTTTTGAAACAACCTTTGCAGTGAAATGAGATCCTCGGTCCGAGGAAATCACTGCGGGAACCCCAAATCTTGGTATAATTTCTTGCAACAATGCTTTAACCACTTCTCTTGTTTTATTGGTTCGGCAGGGAAATGCCTCTGGCCATCCTGAAAAGGTATCGGTTAGTACCAATAGGTATCGAAACCCCCCTTTTCTTGTAAGTTCTGAGAAATCAATTTGCCATTGTTGTCCCGGATAGTTTCCCTTTCCTATTTGGCCGAACTGGACTCTGGGACCTGTCCTAGGGTTGTTCTGTAGACATACCTCACACTGCTGAGTGACTTGTTTGACCGTGGCATATAGATTCCGAGCACATATTATCCTACTCAGGTATCTGTAAAGTGCCTCTGTTCCCCAATGGGATTTTCTATGTTCTGCCATGACCACTGCCCATAATAACGAAAAAGGCACTATTATTTTTCCCTGTGGGGTTTTGGCCCATTTCCCTTCGATTTTCCCATTTAAGTCTTTGATCAATTTGTGATCATCCCTAGAATATTTAGGTTCGTCGTCAATTTGTATTTTACCATCTGGGACCAAGGATTGTATTTCTGTATTACCCATTTCTGCTGCCCTTTTGGCTTCTCGGTCCGCCAGTGCGTTACCCAGTTCCACAGCGGTGTTCCCTTTTTGGTGAGCTTTGCAGTGCATGATAGTCACTTTGGTAGGCAGTAATACTGCGTCTAAGAGTTTAAGAATTTCTTCAGCATGTTTGATGTGTTTCCCTTGTGTAGATAAGAGTCCTCTTTCTCTCCAGACTGCCCCGTGAGCATGCACCACCCCGAAAGCATATTTAGAGTCTGTCCAGATATTTATCCGTTTTCCTTTGGCTAGTTCCAGCGCTCGGGTTAGTGCTATTATCTCAGCCTTTTGGGCTGATGTATTTGGGGCCAGAGCTTTGGACTCTATTACCTTCTCTGTGGTGGTTACCGCATAGCCAGCTTTACGTATCCCTTGCTGAATGAAGCTGCTCCCGTCGGTGAACCAGGAATCCTCTGCATCTTCCAATGGTTCCTCTTTCAGATCTGGTCGACTGGAGTACACCGCCTCAATTGTTTCCAAGCAGTCATGGGTCACTGATTCTCCTGCTGTTCCGCTGAGGAAAGAGGCTGGATTGACAATATTAGTTACTGTTATTTCTACATCATCTTGCTCTATCAGGATAGCCTGGTACTTGAGAAACCTCTGAGGCGAAAGCCAATGCCCTCCTTTTACTTCCAGTACTGCTGAGACGGTGTGTGAAACCATAACTGTGATTTTCTGGCCTAGGGTGAACTTACGGGCCTCTTGGATGTTTATTACCACTGCTGCCACTGCTCGGAGACAGCTAGGCCACCCTTTACTTACTCCGTCGAGCTGTTTAGAGAAGTATGCCACCGCCCTCCGATAGGGTCCCAGATTCTGAGCCAGGACTCCTAAGGCCATTTCTTGCTTTTCATAGGAAAACAACCAGAAAGGTTTAGTAGTATCGGGTAACCCCAGGGCAGGCGCTTCCATTAACCTCTTTTTTAACTGATGGAAGGCTCTGTCTGCTTCCTTATTCCACACAATATTCTTTGAGTTAGATTTTAGTAACTCGTATAGCGGCTTTACCAAGAGTCCGTAGTTATATATCCAGAGACGACACCATCCTGTCATCCCTAGAAAGGTCCGAAGTTCCTTAGGCGTCTGTGGTCGAGGTGTCTGGCAGATGGCTTCTTTCCTCTCCTTCCCGAGTGTCCGTTGGCCTGCGGTTATTTCATATCCCAGATAGGTCACTTGCTGCTGGGCTATCTGCGCCTTCTGTGGAGAAACTTTATAGCCATTAAGTCCAAGGAAATTTAGCAGGCTCACAGTCCATTCTAGGCATGTTTCTCTGGTGTCAGTGGCAAGTAACATATCGTCCACATACTGTAATACCATTCCTGTCCCAGGCGGGCGTTTCCACTGTTCTAAGTCTTTGGCTAGCTGATTTCCAAAAAGTGTTGGGCTATTTTTAAAGCCCTGTGGTAGCACAGTCCATGTAAGCTGTGTTTTCCTTCCAGATTCTGGGTTTTCCCACTCGAATGCGAACAAAAGTTGGCTCTCTGGGCTCAGAGGCAGGCAGAAAAAGGCATCCTTTAGGTCCAAGACGGTAAACCATGCCAATTCAGGTCCCAATTTAGTTAGGAGAGTGTATGGATTTGCTACTACCCGATGTAAATCCTCAACAATTTTGTTGATAGCCCTGAGATCCTGTACTATGCGATAGCTACCATCCGGCTTTTTGACAGGTAATATTGGAGTGTTATACTCTGATTCACATTCTTTCAGCCGCCCATACTCGATAAACTGGTCTATAGTTTGTCGGATCCCCTTCCTATCCTCTACCCTGAGGGGATACTGTTTGACTCTCACTGGTCGTGCTCCTTGTTTGGGTTTTATCGCTATAGGGGAAGCACTTTTTTGCTCTCCCCGGCTCTCCCGAGGCCCATACCCCCAGATAAATTTGGTCTTTAATCTCCTCAGGCACTCCTGGAGTAATGGGAGTTCCTATCAGGGCCAAACTTAATACTTCAATTAGTTGATCTTCAAAACCCTGAATCTTTTCAGGCCTTGTGCACCCTTGCCCTATGCTGCAGGCTGAGCAACATCTTTTTATGTCTGCTTTCATTTCTTTCATTTTTTTCTTTCTCTAAGGCTAATACCATAGGGTCTTGTGGAGGTAATAGCCCGCAGTCCCGTTGGTATTCTGGGTGATTTCGAAGGGTGAAAAACATGTCCGCATATGTAACTTGATCCCACTTTCTTTCCCTTCTAAGGAATAGCATTAATTGTAATATAGTATTGTAATTAAGGGTCCCGTTAACGGGCCATTTCTCCTGATCATCTAACTTGTAAAGAGGCCACCATTGATTGCAATATTTAATTAAGGTTTTCTTGTCCACGCTGCCACCTGGTGGGCCTCCGATCTCCTTCCAGTGTGCTAAGATACATCCTAGAGGACTCTTTTTCATTATCCCGCCTCCTTGTTTATTGCCCATTTTATGCTCTTTCTACCCCTTGATTAAGAGGTGACCCTGATCTCCGTGTGTCACCTGGGTGTTATTCCTGTTTTCTCTCCCGGGAAATAGTACAACTATATCCCTGTCGCTACCTTTATCTCCAGGGGTAGGCTATGTCTCCACAGATTACTTGTTTCAATTCTCCCGCCCGCTCGATCTTTTCCCACTCAGTCCAGCTTCCACACTGTGAACACCAAAAATCGTCTTCCTGATCTACCCAAACCTCCGTATTACAAGCAAAACACTTTAGGATAAAAATAGGATCACAAACGTTATCCGAGTGTCCAAGACACTGCCACTCAATCTTCTCAATATCAGGTTCACACAATGTTTCTTTACAGTCTGTCATACGCTTCGTTCGTCTCCGGCCGCTCTCCTCGCGGAGAACACGGAACCGCGGATCAGAACTCCGCACTCGCTCCGCAGCAGTGCCGCGTCTCAATCACTCAGTTCACTCATACAATAATTTCCACCTTATATTAGACAATAACACGGAAGTGGTATCTTATGACAAATACAACAAGTAATAACACGGTAGTGATACCCTAGGACAGATACAACATATAACCAACAGTATCGCAGGGTTACACTTCCACGCACTAACATAAAACCAAGGGATCCCACACAAGCACAACCCAACCGTTAGCCCAAGCTTGAGCATACCCCGGGGCGAGTACGCCGACTCTTTACCACGCGTAGGACGTCTCCTCACGGCTTACAGGTCCCCCCCTAAGAAAACTCTAAACATACCTGGTCCGCAATAGATGGTCCTTGTCTGTCCCCGCGGTGATCTGGATGAGTAAGGGAGTCCCTCCGAGAAATCTCGGGGGCGCCCAGAGGAGTCCCGTCCTCAGCAGGTCCCGCAGCCGGACAGAGAGGGTCCCATCTGGGTCGCCAAATTGACGTGCGGAAACAAACCTTACAACTCGCAGAGAGTTATAAAGCAGGTATGTTTATTGCGGTGCCGGGTGCAAGGGGGATCGCTCCTCCAAACTTGCACACCCTTAGGCTAAACCCGTAGTTATTTATAAGGTAAATCATACATATGCAAACTATGGGATGGGCTAATACAATTAGTTCTAACAATAGGTGTGACTATGTTAATTATTTCCGGAGCCTCATTATAATAAGTCTCATCCTTCAGGCATGTGCGTATCTTCTCCTGGTGTTTTTCTTTGGGGGGGCGTCTTAGGGAGTAAGCTCCACGATCACTGAACCGATTCGATTGTTTTGCTGATAGAGGCCATAAAAGTCTCTTGCTATCTTCCTGTAATCGATCAGGATGTTCCGCTCGTCCTCTGCGTGGTCTGGCAGGGGTCGTAAAGTCTCTGGTTATCTTCTCCTGTTATCAGTCAGGATGTTCCCATTTGCTTGCGAAGTGTTCCTTCGAGGCTGAGGCCCGCCTCCGCTAATTGGGAAATTCTTTGTTTTCTTTCCTCCCCTCCAAGGTTGAGATATACGTCCCTGTCATGGTTAATCCCTCTGTTTTCTGTTTCAGCTGACAGCCGTTCGGATACCCTAGGGAAGCTGTTTTATGGTGTCCCTAACCTGCATCCATTCGCAAGGCAGGAAATGAAATCCCCCGAGATGAAAGGCTACGGTGTCGGGGGAACGTGGGGAAAGTGTGTTCTGGGTGTTTTTTGAGTCGGTCGGTTGGATGTTTTTAGTAGCAGACACACAGAAACTTCGTAACTTTCAAAAAGACTCCCTCGCGTAACTTAATTTAGAAAATGGGGTTTTCAAAAGCCCGTGGAAACATTCAGGACTCCTGTAGCGATTCCCCCTGCTCTTGTGTCCTTTTGTGACGTCCTGTTGGTAGCACGGGTACGGGCACCGCAGGAACGCAGTGACCAAGGGGTCACAGCCGAGACGTAGCGGCACTCTCTGCGTGCGCCTCCCCGGGAGACGTCTGTCTCCCCTGAAACAATCTGGTGACCGCAGAAGGGCAGCTCGAGGAAGTCACAGCAACCTCTTAGGCCCAGCAAAAGCCAGAAAAGCGACAGCGGTGCAAACGCTGTGTATTGTGAAGCTTTTTGCCTGTTTTGTTTGGTGACCTTTGGGTCAATTAAACTGCATTTTATTTTTTGGTGGGTTTTCTCCTGTCTTGCTTTTAGAGCAAGGCTGATATTTTTGCGTGATTCTCTCGCCCGATTTTCAGTCTTCAGCTTCTTCTCAGGTGGCACTGCGATTTTCAAAGAAAAGCTCTTCCTTTCGGTTCAGTTCAGTTGCTGTCGTTCGGTTCTTAAATGGTAGCAACGTTTAGTATTCTATATTAGATAGTTTATGACCACAGACAGTAATGGGACATACATGGATAGACGTGAAATGTAAGTTGTCAAAATATTTATTGCCTTACAATTCTCGGAGGTAGGGGTGTGTTTCCTGGGGTTTCAAAATCTATTTCACTAAAAAGGTTTGTAACAAATCCTGCAAAGTGTTCAGCCCGTACCGGGCGACCTGGCTGTCGTCAGCCTGTGCGTACAAGGAGTGGTGGGCCATTAGCCGAATGTGTGTTAACCGACACGCGTGGAGCAATTCCGCATCCGTCTGCTTCTGTGGCAAAGCGGGTGCCCGCTCCCGTCCTACGGACACGTTCCACAGAGGGGGGAGGCACAATTAGTTTTCCTGAATCCGGGATGTTCGTTTTGAGTTCGTTTTGTGATGCGTCTCCTCATAATTTGAGGCATGGGTAGCGTGTGAATTCCTAGTTAAAATTCTCACAGTTAAAAAGGCAAAACTTCTCCCGAGAAAAAAAATTTCAAATTTGATTGCATAATGAAACGAGGCCTGTTTTTCTGCACAGAAACGATTTGTGGAAATCGTCCTGAATTATAAGCGTGTATACACAGACGTGTACACTCCAAGTTGGCAGAAATGTAAAGCATGCTTTAAGGTGAAAGATGGCTGTAACCGTGATGAAAACTTTAAGGTTCGTACTAGATGCTTTTAAAGTCGGATTTTTCACAGGCAGGAAGATAGAATCTAGGAGCACCGCAGGCGCAGCGGCAATTTTAGAGCTGAGTGGTGCCGGATATTATCCATTTACAGACAGAATTCTCGGTACTGTATTAGATTTACATCGAATTTCTGTCAAATGAGCCACCTAGCCTTCCTGTATAGTATATTTTGGTGCCCCGATATTACTTGGCGTATTTCATAAGTATACCTTTTATGGCCGTTTCTCGTGCTTTTCCGAGAGAGCTGCTTTACTTTTTCATAGTTGCACGGTTTTTGAATGCCTCTTCTGCCTTTCAGATCTTCTCTTTCTCCTACGCCTTAAATACTCGTACAAGAACAAGCAGAAAATGTTATGTGCAGCTGTAACGTGCTTTGGGGTTTTTTTTGGTAGGATGAAATGGAAATACTGGGACTGGCGATCCAGAAGTCTGAAGAAGCCACCGTAAAGGACCGTCCCAGTGACTACCGTCGAGTTAGGATTATTAAAAGCACCAAAGCGACACGCTCGTAGAGATGGGGACTACCTCTGGACACGTGTTAATCCCGGTCAGGTGTCCTCGGGATACAGATGGTCTGCGCTTCCTGCTCTGACAAGACAGAAGCGATGAGCTTCAGGATGAGCTCCTGAAGACAAGAAAGAGGCCAGGTGCCGGGGTTCTTGTCTCTTTGTTTGTTTGTTTGTTTGTTTGTTTGTTTGTTTGTTTTGGGCGGGGGGTGGCGGGCGGGCGGGCGTGTGGCTTCCAAAACAGAGTGCGCGGATGACTGCAGGTGGCAGCCTGCAGAGCTCTTTTGCTGCCTGACCTCGCCTTTTCTTTGTCACTCCTCTTTCATGGCATCTGCGCTGAAAGCCGGGGCGGTCAACGAAGAGACGTGGACAAAACGGGACGAACCGGCGCCGCTTCTGCCTGTTTTCCAGGCTTTGCCACAAACCAAGGAGCATCATCAGCCTCGTCACTGGTGGCGGCGAGTCCTGAGGTGGCTTAGGTGAGTCGAGCCTTCCAGGAACGTCCGTTGTCCGTAGCCTACGGCGTGTCATTTGGACGTCAGTCGGAAGGAGGTTTCCCTTTCTGAAAGGGAACCGGTTTCTCGTGCCAAGCGGTTGCCTCTCCTGAAGTTCCCACGAGAGGGGATCCTCGGAGACGATGCGCTGGGCAGCAGAAGTCATCAGCGAGGAGACGTCGCGCGCTCTATTAAATAGGGACAAAAAGAAAGACGATGTCCTTCCAAAGGCCCGAGCGCGGCACCTCTTCCGACGGCCGATGGCATGGCCGGCCTTTGGGCTCTGGGTCCCCCGTAACAGCGGGGACACGGCCAAACCCTGTTCCTCTGCGTGTTCGGCACAGCCAAAAGCCTTGGCCGGTCCGCCGGTCGTTTTCGGTAGCCTGGTGGATCGCGGCACCGGGGATTGGATTTCCCCCCGCCAAAAGTACAGCCGTTTGGGGAATCTCTTACCTTCCTGGTTTTTTCTATCGTAAAGGAGACTTTAAAAAAAGGGTTAAAGTCGTATAACGTGCAAACTGACTTGCAGGCTTTAAACGGCAACCGTCCACCGGCTGTAGCCTACAGCGTCTTAGGCGTCCCTAAGCGGCGAGGTATTTGTTCCAAATCTTTGAAAAGAGAGGCGACTGAAGGTAACGGGTTGGGTTTTTGGTTGGGTTTTTTTTCTAGTTTTTTTGTTTTTTGTTTTTCCCCCCCCTTTTCTTTAGGCGGAGCGCTCTGAAGAACCTGATTTCTGCCTGGCTTTCAGCGTCGCGTTTCCCCGGCAGTGCGGTAGCATCTCTCTCGGGCAGTGCCGCCGGCCAGATGTCCCTCCTCCTTGGGTAGGAGAGAAAGCAGCCCCCGGTCAAATGACAACTGCGCGTTCTGGAGACGGAGAGCGCAACGGTGGGGGTTCGGAGCTGTGCCAGTTGAATTAGCGCCGAAGAAAAAGTCCGAGGCTTTTCTAGCGTGAGTATTTTTCTTGGCCGTATCTAAACGCGCGCAGAGCTTTCCAGCGGCAGGGAAAGGGAAGGGAGGAGGCGCTTCCCCCCAGCGGGCGGAGGGTTTGTTCCGCTGTTAGGCTGAGAAGGTGTTGCAAGTGGCACGGGTCAGTCTGAATAGGGACCTGAAGCGTCGGGATGGCTCCGGCTTTGGCAGGCCGTGCCGTCTTTGGAGCGGAGCTGTTTCCCCGCAATCCTCCTGTAGCTCAGCTCCTGTCCTGTCCCTCGGCCGGAGGGAATTCCTCTACTCTCTTCGGTGCTCTTTCGTTTGATGATGCTGATCTCCGGTTGGGGTTTGCTGTTTGTTTTGCAGGTGCCTCGTTGTCCGCGTCTCGTGCTGCTCGACAGATGCCCCGGCCCGGGTTTGCAGCCGGTGGTGGAGCCGCCTGAGGGGAAGGGGCCAGCCCTGGGTCTGGTCGTTCGGTGCATTTTTTGGGGCGAATTAAAAAAACCGGTGGGGGGGGGGGGTGGGGGTGGTGGTGTGATGATGTCATTTGGGGCAGCCGGATGTCAGCGGGGGAGCGACGGTGCGGCGGAGGAGCAGGTGAGTGGGGGTTAAGTGGGGTTCCCCCCACAAGAGGGTGGGTCACGGCCCCCAAACGCCTGAAAACTTGGTGCGGGGCAGGTGGTTGGGGTTTTGGGCGGTGGTGTTTAAAAAATGTTAAAAGCTGTATATGCGGGGGTGAGGCATTGGAGTAGAGAACAATCTCTCATTTTTCTGTGTGTTGAAAAATAATATTCCCTTACGTATATAAAAGGAGTTCAAAATACCAACCCGTATCTCTAAGGATTCTGTATTATTTAATGGGAGTTTAGACGACGGAAAGATTTTTTTTAAAAGATTTATTTATAAAGAGAGATTGAAGCGTCAAAGCGGATGTCTGGACAGGTCGCTAGTCCAATTGGATGTTGTCTATCGTGCGTGTTAATCTGTAAGTCTAAACAGATGTGACTCTTAGCAGACGTTCTGTCGAAGTGTATCAAGAGCATCCGTTTTCCCTAAGTCTTACCCACGGGTCGGTCAGTGCGGAGGCGTAAACGCCTGTGCTGTAGATGGTTCCAGACTGCAAAGAGAGCCTATCGCTAGAAGGGATTTCCAAACTGGCCCTCCCCTCTGCTCTCTCTTGCCGGCGTCCAAGCGCTTTCAAAAGCGCTTTAAGCAGGAGTGTTGGTTCCCAGGAGGATAGGGAAGCTCTACAGAGAGACTTAGGTAGATTGGATCGTTGGGCCAACATCAGTGGTATGAGTTTCAACAAGGGCAAGTGCCAGGTTCTGCGCGTGGGCCACAATAACCCCGAGCAGCGCTACAGGCTTGGGGAAATGTGGCTGGAAAACCACCTGGAAGAAAGAGACCTGGGGGTTCTAATGGACAAGCGGCTGAACGTGAGCCGGCAGTGTGCCCAGGTGGCCACGAAAGCCAACGGCATCCTGGCTTGTGTTAGAAACAGCGTGAGCAGCAGAAGTAGGGAGGCGATTGTGCCCCTGTACTCGGCACTGGTGAGGCCGCACCTGGAGTATTGCGTCCGGTTTTGGGCACCTCAATCCAAGAGAGATGTCGAGGTGCTGGAGCGAGTGCAGAGGAGGGCAACGAAGCTGGTGAAGGGCCTGGAAAACAAATCCTATGAAGAGCGGTTGAAGGAGCTGGGACTGTTTAGTATGAGGAAGAGGGGGCTGAGGGGAGACCTCGTCACTCTCTAAAACTACTTGAAAGGACACTGTAGAGAGGTCGGTGCTGGTCTCTTGGCACAGGTAGGTAATGACAGAACGAGAGGGAACGGCTTCAAGCTCCAACAGGGTAGGTTTAGACTGGACATTAGGAAAGAATGTTTCACAGAGGGAGTGGTCGGGCATTGGAACAGGCTACCCAGGGAGGTGGTCGAGTCACCATCCCTGGATGTGTTTAAGAACCGTTGAGATGTGGTGTTGGGGGATATGGTGTAGGGGAGAACTTTGTAGAGTAGGGTAGATGGTTGGACTCGATGATGCCAAGGGTCTCTTGCAACCTAGACGATTCTATGATTCTATGAAAAGCAGCCCCTTCCCCCGTTTCCCCTCCCGCCCTGGGGAGCTGGATCGGTGCAGCGGGACAGGAGGAAAAAAACCCAGCCCCGTTTTCCTGCAGGGACGCAAAGCTCCCCGATGTCTCTGTGGTGGATAAGGCGGCACCCCCGCCTGCCTTCCTGGACGCCGGCGGACTGGCTGCTGTCGCCCCCACGGCCCCCGGGGCCACGCGCAGAGCGCCGCGGCGTCCCTGGGGCTGGTTGCGGGGCGAACACCGGAGGTTTTTGGCGCCGAGGCGACGGCTGCGGCTGCCCGGACTGCGAGCGGGGACAGGGCAGAGAGCGGGAAGGCCTGCCCGCCGGTAAGCGGTCACGGTCCCTGGGTGGAGGGAAGCGGGCTGAGAGCGGTCACCGCTCATGGCCCCGGTGAGGTCTCAGAGGGGGACAAGGAAGGGGGCGTGGGCGTGGGCGCTGCCCGGTGCTTTCCGCCCGCTGCGGACCGGTCCGCAGCGATTTCTGGGCTGGCCGCCGTTTTCCCCCGGCCCCCTCCGGTTCCGGAGCGGCTCGGCCCGCCCATACCGCGCGCCCATTGGTCGCGGTGCCGTAAGCGGCGTCCGTCCTCTAGGAGCCCCCGTCCCATTGGTCGGTCGCGCCGTCAATCTCCAGCGCCTCCCAGTCCGGCCAATCGGAGCGCGGCAGGCGATCCGACCAATCGGAGCGGGGCGGTCGCGTTGTGATTGGCTCGTCCTCCTGTCAATCCGCCCGGGGGCGGTTGCCATGGTGAGGAAGCCCCGCCCGGTCGCGCATGCGCAGTAGTAAGGACGGCGCCGCCCTCACTACTGCGCATGCGCCACCGGGCGGGGCGTCCTCACCATGGCAACCGCCATTGACGTCCCCCTCCGGCCAATCGGAGCGCGGCAGGCGATCCGACCAATCGGAGCGCGGCGGTCGCGTTGTGATTGGCTCGTCCTCCTGTCAATCCGCCCGGGGGCGGTTGCCATGGTGAGGAAGCCCCGCCTGGTCGCGCATGCGCAGTAGTAAGGGCGGCGCCGTGCTCGCTACTGCCGCCTTGTGGACAAAAATCGGTACTGCAGGTGGGGGGCGCGCATGCGCAGTGGAAAGAGTGGCGCCGCCCTCGCTGCTGCCGCCGCTTGTGGACAAAAAGCGGTACTGCAGGTACGGGGGTAGGGGGGTCCGGCCGCATGCGCAGTGGACGGGGGGGGGGGAGGCGCTGCGCTCGCCGCTGCCGCCCGTGCCAGCAGAAACCGGCGCTGCAGCTCGGCGGATGCGGGGGGGGAAGGCGGAGCCCTGGGAGGTTCCATTTTCCCCAAATTGGGGAAAATTATTCAATTTGGGGTTTTTTTCGGTGCTTTTCCGCAACGGAAAAGACTTCAGGGTTTTGTTAGGGTTTTTCTTGCCCTTCCCCGCCGCCGGGGACGGCGCCCATGCGGGGGCTGACGCTGCAGAACCGTAAATTGAACCCCCAAATTGAACCCCGAACATGAATAACATTTTCCCCAATTTGGGGAAAAGGGAACCTTCCCCGGTCCCGCCTCCCCCCGCTCCCCGAGCCGCACCGCCGGTTTCTGCTGGCACGGGCGGCAGCGGCGGCGAGCGCAGCGCCCCCCTTTCTACTGGGCATGCGCGCCCCCCCCCCCCCCCCCGCCCTGTACCTGCGTACCTGCAGTACCGCTTTTTGTCCACGAGGGGGCAGTAGCGAGCAAGGCGCCGCCCTCACTACTGCGCATGCGCGACGAGGAGGGGGCTTCCTCACCATGGCAACCGCCATTAGCGTCCCAGTCCGGCCAATCGGAGCGCGGCAGGCGATCCGACCAATCGGAGCGCGGCGGTCGCGTTGTGATTGGCTCGTCCTCCTGTCAATCCGCCCGGGGGCGGTTGCCATGGTGAGGAAGCCCCGCCCGGTCGCGCATGCGCAGTAGTAAGGACGGCGCCGCCCTCACTACTGCGCATGCGCCACCGGGCGGGGCGTCCTCACCATGGCAACCGCCCCCTGGCGGATTGACAGGAGGACGAGCCAATCACAGCGCGACCGCCGCGCTCCGATTGGTCGGATCGCCTGCCGCGCTCCGATTGGCCGGGGTGGGAGGCGCTGAAGATTGACGGCGCGACCGACCAATGGGACGGGCTCCCCGAGCACGGAAGCCGCTTCCGGCGCCGTGACCAATGGGCGCGCCGCATGGGCGGGCCGAGCCGCTCCGGAAGCGGAGGGGGCCGGGGGAAAATGGCGGCGCGCGCAGAAGCGGCTGCGGCGCGGCGCGGCGCGGACCGCACCGCACCGCACCGCACCGGACCGGCGCGGGCGGAAAGCACCGGGCAGCCGGACAGCGTCGCGGTGCCGCTGGACAGCGTCGCGAGGCAGCTGGACAGCGTCGAGGCCAGCGGGGGGGCGCGGGGAAGGCGGCCGGGGTCCCGAGGCGGCTCCGAGGGGAGACGGCGTTGCGGGGGGGCGGGCTGAGGCGTCTGGGGAGGTGCTCGCGGCTCCCGGGGCTGGCAAACGGGCTCGCGTGGCTGGTGTTGGGGCTTCAGCCGGAGAGGGAGTCGTGTGGCTTTGGGCTGAGGGGCGGGGGTGGAGTCCGGCGTTTTGGGGACTCGAGCAGAGGCTCAGCGGCTGGGTTTTGGGGCTCGGAAGGGGGCAGTAAGTGATGCGGTTCGGGGGCGGAGAGCAGAAGCCGTTTTGGCTGGTTCTGCAGGGGGGGTGGGCAGGAGGGTGTTGGGGGCTGCGGGGGAAAGCAGGGGCTGGGCGGGCTGCGGGGTGCTCAAACAGCAGGTGAGGTTTTCAAATCTGCAACTTGTAACTGTTGCAGCTTTATTCTGGCTTCCTCCATTTTTGCAAAAGCTTCTGTTGCTAGACAGAGCATTCCTCTGTGTATCAGCTACTTGAGCTAGTTTATTTCAATGCGTCTGATCAGGTTTGTCTGTTCAGCAAAGTGGCATTTAAAGGTGACGTTTCACCGGATGCCAGCGGCTGTGCCTTATTTCCAGTATAAAGATGTATTCCCCAAATATCAGAGTGGGATATAACAACTGCAGCTGGTCAAAAGTAACACTGAAATGCAAAATTTAGAATTTCTTTTTTCCCATTGGCTCCTCCTCAGTATGAACACAAAGTTAATTTCTATTCTTAATTCCTATTTATGCTACATATATGAAGGATGAACGCGAGGAAAGGAGACCATAAAATACTGGCCTATTGCTATTTGTATGCTGTGCTTTGAACAGAAGAGACAAAACTGTCCTTTTTGTGAAATAATACCGGCTGTATCAGTGCCGTCCTCGTGTTTTTATTCAAAAATGTGAGATTTGTTGCCCCGAATGGTGAGAGTAGTTTTTGTTAATGGAAGTCGCAAGAGGTTCTGCCACCTTAAAAACCATAGAATCGTAGAATGGTTAGAATTGGAAGGGACCTTCAAGATCATCGTGTTGCAGCCCCCCTGCCTTGGGCAGGGACGCCTCCACTAGAGCGGGTTGCTCAAAGCCCCGTCCAGCCTGGCCTTAAACACTTCCAGGGATGGGGCATCCACAGCTTCCCCGGGCAACCTGTTCCAGTGCCTCACCACCCTCACGGTAAAGAATTTCCTCCTAATATCTAGTCTGAATCTCCCCTCTTCCGATTTAAAATCGTTACCCCTTGTCCTGTCGCTACCTTTCCCGACAGAGAGTCCCTCTCCGGCTCTCCCGTAGGCTCCCTTCAGATATTGGAAGGCTGCTCTGAGGTCTCCCCGGAGCCTTCTCTTCTCCAGGCTGAACAACCCCAGCTCTCTCAGTCTCTCTTCACAGGGGAGGTGCTCCGTCCCTCCGATGGTTTTCGTGGCCCTCCGCTGGGCCCCTTCCAACAGGTCCACGTCCTTCCCGTGTCGAGGACTCCAAAGCTGGACACCGTACTCCAGGTGGGGTCTCGCGCGCGCAGAGTAGAGGGGGGTAGAATCGCCTCCCGTCACCCGCTGGCCACGCTTCTCTTGATGCAGCCCAGGGTGGGGTTGGCTTTCTGGGCTGCCAGCGCGCGTTGCCGGCTCGTACTGACATGTAATAATGCTACTGACGTACCGTTAGCAGCCTCGTGTTAAAAGAAGCAAGAAGCTGTAATATCCTTAATTTAGACAGTTTTTACGTGAAATGGTGCATCCTCACTGTTTTGTCACTTTCAGGAGCGAGCAATTGACCCGAGAGCACGAGAGAGACCTTTTCCAGCAAGAGATAGGGAAGCCGGAACAACAGCTTAAGGTTCCACAAAGGATTCGGCCTGTCAGCGAGCATCAAACCGGAGAGGTAACGCGCGCTATTGCTTGTACTCAAGGGATCTAAATGGTACGCTGTGACGTGCGGAAACAAACCTTACAACTCGCAGAGAGTTATAAAGCAGGTATGTTTATTGTGGCGCCGGGTGCAAGGGGGATCGCTCCTCCAAACTTGCACACCCTTAGGCTAAACCCGTAGTTATTTATAAGGTAAATCATACATATGCAAACTATGGGATGGGCTAATACAATTAGTTCTAACAATAGGTGTGACTATGTTAATTATTTCCGGAGCCTCATTATAATAGGTCTCATCCTTCAGGCATGTGCGTATCTTCTCCTGGTGTTTTTCTTTGGGGGGGCGTCTTAGGGAGTAAGTTCCACGATCACTGAACCGATTCGATTGTTTTGCTGATAGAGGCCGTAAAAGTCTCTTGCTTATCTTCCTGTAATCGATCAGGATGTTCCGCTTGTCTTCTGCGTGGTCTGGCAGGGGTCGTAAAGTCTCTGGTTATCTTCTCCTGTTATCAGTCAGGATGTTCCCATTTGCTTGCGAAGTGTTCCTTCGAGGCTGAGGCCCGCCTCCGCTAATTGGGAAATTCTTTGTTTTCTTTCCTCCCCTCCAAGGTTGAGATATACGTCCCTGTCATGGTTAATCCCTCTGTTTTCTGTTTCAATCCCCCCTTTTCTTTGTTCATTTGTAAATTCTTTTACAATTGCCTATAACACACTTTCCTTCTCCATCTGATTTCTAAAATACATCCCTGATTCCACTCGTTCCCGGAGCTGATGCTTTTTCCATTGAATGTATTCGTCTCTTGCCCCCATGGTGCAACACATAAAACATCTAGCTATTACACACACTAAAATTCCTAACATAAGCACTGCTACTAGAAGGATAAACAGTTGTCTAAGCCATGCCAGACTAGGTAACCATGAGGTTAACTTTTCCCAAAGGTCTGAGAACCCAAATGTGGTATCATCCTGCGCAGTCTGATGCAAGATCTGAGTTTTAGCTATGAGATTTTGTAAGTCTTTTTCTATCCTTCCGCTTTGTTTACATATGAGCAACAGCTCTGATTAATCACTGCGCATAAGCCTCCCTCTTTCCAAGTTAGTAAATCTAATGCCGTTCTATTTTGTCCAACTACATTTGCTAATGACTGGACTTCTTGTTGAAGTGCCTGTATAGCACCTATTGTAGATTTCTCAAGCGCTGCTATAGTAGCTGATATGTTTACAATTGCTTTCTCCAATTCACTAATGCCTAAGGATGGTATAAGCCACCTTACAAAGCTATGGAATCTTGTTCCCCTTGTCACTAGAACCAGTTTTTCTACCTCTCGGAGCTGCTTTTGTAAATTTATCATGTAATCTGTCAATATTTCATTCCCCAACTCTGTGGATGTCCCGTCTTGTACACTATATGGTCTCCCATAGAGTATTTCAAAGGGGCTCAAACCTTCTTTGGTTCTGGGTTTTGTTCTTATCCTGAGAAGGGCTAATGGTAATGACTGGGGCCAGGTCAAGTTAGCTTCCTGGCCTAGTTTCACAATCTGAGTTTTGATCAAGTGATTCATCTTTTCTACCTGACCACTCGATCGTGGGTTGTATGGGGTATGAAGTTGCCAATCTATACCCAATAATCTGCTTACTTTTGAAACAACCTTTGCAGTGAAATGAGATCCTCGGTCCGAGGAAATCACTGCGGGAACCCCAAATCTTGGTATAATTTCTTGCAACAATGCTTTAACCACTTCTCTTGTTTTATTGGTTCGGCAGGGAAATGCCTCTGGCCATCCTGAAAAGGTATCGGTTAGTACCAATAGGTATCGAAACCCCCCTTTTCTTGTAAGTTCTGAGAAATCAATTTGCCATTGTTGTCCCGGATAGTTTCCCTTTCCTATTTGGCCGAACTGGACTCTGGGACCTGTCCTAGGGTTGTTCTGTAGACATACCTCACACTGCTGAGTGACTTGTTTGACCGTGGCATATAGATTCCGAGCACATATTATCCTACTCAGGTATCTGTAAAGTGCCTCTGTTCCCCAATGGGATTTTCTATGTTCTGCCATGACCACTGCCCATAATAACGAAAAAGGCACTATTATTTTTCCCTGTGGGGTTTTGGCCCATTTCCCTTCGATTTTCCCATTTAAGTCTTTGATCAATTTGTGATCATCCCTAGAATATTTAGGTTCGTCGTCAATTTGTATTTTACCATCTGGGACCAAGGATTGTATTTCTGTATTACCCATTTCTGCTGCCCTTTTGGCTTCTCGGTCCGCCAGTGCGTTACCCAGTTCCACAGCGGTGTTCCCTTTTTGGTGAGCTTTGCAGTGCATGATAGTCACTTTGGTAGGCAGTAATACTGCATCTAAGAGTTTAAGAATTTCTTCAGCATGTTTGATGTGTTTCCCTTGTGTAGATAAGAGTCCTCTTTCTCTCCAGACTGCCCCGTGAGCATGCACCACCCCGAAAGCATATTTAGAGTCTGTCCAGATATTTATCCGTTTTCCTTTGGCTAGTTCCAGCGCTCGGGTTAGTGCTATTATCTCAGCCTTTTGGGCTGATGTATTTGGGGCCAGAGCTTTGGACTCTATTACCTTCTCTGTGGTGGTTACCGCATAGCCAGCTTTACGTATCCCTTGCTGAATGAAGCTGCTCCCGTCGGTGAACCAGGAATCCTCTGCATCTTCCAATGGTTCCTCTTTCAGATCTGGTCGACTGGAGTACACCGCCTCAATTGTTTCCAAGCAGTCATGGGTCACTGATTCTCCTGCTGTTCCGCTGAGGAAAGAGGCTGGATTGACAATATTAGTTACTGTTATTTCTACATCATCTTGCTCTATCAGGATAGCCTGGTACTTGAGAAACCTCTGAGGCGAAAGCCAATGCCCTCCTTTTACTTCCAGTACTGCTGAGACGGTGTGTGAAACCATAACTGTGATTTTCTGGCCTAGGGTGAACTTACGGGCCTCTTGGATGTTTATTACCACTGCTGCCACTGCTCGGAGACAGCTAGGCCACCCTTTACTTACTCCGTCGAGCTGTTTAGAGAAGTATGCCACCGCCCTCCGATAGGGTCCCAGATTCTGAGCCAGGACTCCTAAGGCCATTTCTTGCTTTTCATAGGAAAACAACCAGAAAGGTTTAGTAGTATCGGGTAACCCCAGGGCAGGCGCTTCCATTAACCTCTTTTTTAACTGATGGAAGGCTCTGTCTGCTTCCTTATTCCACACAATATTCTTTGAGTTAGATTTTAGTAACTCGTATAGCGGCTTTACCAAGAGTCCGTAGTTATATATCCAGAGACGACACCATCCTGTCATCCCTAGAAAGGTCCGAAGTTCCTTAGGCGTCTGTGGTCGAGGTGTCTGGCAGATGGCTTCTTTCCTCTCCTTCCCGAGTGTCCGTTGGCCTGCGGTTATTTCATATCCCAGATAGGTCACTTGCTGCTGGGCTATCTGCGCCTTCTGTGGAGAAACTTTATAGCCATTAAGTCCAAGGAAATTTAGCAGGCTCACAGTCCATTCTAGGCATGTTTCTCTGGTGTCAGTGGCAAGTAACATATCGTCCACATACTGTAATACCATTCCTGTCCCAGGCGGGCGTTTCCACTGTTCTAAGTCTTTGGCTAGCTGATTTCCAAAAAGTGTTGGGCTATTTTTAAAGCCCTGTGGTAGCACAGTCCATGTAAGCTGTGTTTTCCTTCCAGATTCTGGGTTTTCCCACTCGAATGCGAACAAAAGTTGGCTCTCTGGGCTCAGAGGCAGGCAGAAAAAGGCATCCTTTAGGTCCAAGACGGTAAACCATGCCAATTCAGGTCCCAATTTAGTTAGGAGAGTGTATGGATTTGCTACTACCCGATGTAAATCCTCAACAATTTTGTTGATAGCCCTGAGATCCTGTACTATGCGATAGCTACCATCCGGCTTTTTGACAGGTAATATTGGAGTGTTATACTCTGATTCACATTCTTTCAGCCGCCCATACTCGATAAACTGGTCTATAGTTTGTCGGATCCCCTTCCTATCCTCTACCCTGAGGGGATACTGTTTGACTCTCACTGGTCGTGCTCCTTGTTTGGGTTTTATCGCTATAGGGGAAGCACTTTTTTGCTCTCCCCGGCTCTCCCGAGGCCCATACCCCCAGATAAATTTGGTCTTTAATCTCCTCAGGCACTCCTGGAGTAATGGGAGTTCCTATCAGGGCCAAACTTAATACTTCAATTAGTTGATCTTCAAAACCCTGAATCTTTTCAGGCCTTGTGCACCCTTGCCCTATGCTGCAGGCTGAGCAACATCTTTTTATGTCTGCTTTCATTTCTTTCATTTTTTTCTTTCTCTAAGGCTAATACCATAGGGTCTTGTGGAGGTAATAGCCCGCAGTCCCGTTGGTATTCTGGGTGATTTCGAAGGGTGAAAAACATGTCCGCATATGTAACTTGATCCCACTTTCTTTCCCTTCTAAGGAATAGCATTAATTGTAATATAGTATTGTAATTAAGGGTCCCGTTAACGGGCCATTTCTCCTGATCATCTAACTTGTAAAGAGGCCACCATTGATTGCAATATTTAATTAAGGTTTTCTTGTCCACGCTGCCACCTGGTGGGCCTCCGATCTCCTTCCAGTGTGCTAAGATACATCCTAGAGGACTCTTTTTCATTATCCCGCCTCCTTGTTTATTGCCCATTTTATGCTCTTTCTACCCCTTGATTAAGAGGTGACCCTGATCTCCGTGTGTCACCTGGGTGTTATTCCTGTTTTCTCTCCCGGGAAATAGTACAACTATATCCCTGTCGCTACCTTTATCTCCAGGGGTAGGCTATGTCTCCACAGATTACTTGTTTCAATTCTCCCGCCCGCTCGATCTTTTCCCACTCAGTCCAGCTTCCACACTGTGAACACCAAAAATCGTCTTCCTGATCTACCCAAACCTCCGTATTACAAGCAAAACACTTTAGGATAAAAATAGGATCACAAACGTTATCCGAGTGTCCAAGACACTGCCACTCAATCTTCTCAATATCAGGTTCACACAATGTTTCTTTACAGTCTGTCATACGCTTCGTTCGTCTCCGGCCGCTCTCCTCGCGGAGAACACGGAACCGCGGATCAGAACTCCGCACTCGCTCCGCAGCAGTGCCGCGTCTCAATCACTCAGTTCACTCATACAATAATTTCCACCTTATATTAGACAATAACACGGAAGTGGTATCTTATGACAAATACAACAAGTAATAACACGGTAGTGATACCCTAGGACAGATACAACATATAACCAACAGTATCGCAGGGTTACACTTCCACGCACTAACATAAAACCAAGGGATCCCACACAAGCACAACCCAACCGTTAGCCCAAGCTTGAGCATACCCCGGGGCGAGTACGCCGACTCTTTACCACGCGTAGGACGTCTCCTCACGGCTTACAGGTCCCCCCCTAAGAAAACTCTAAACATACCTGGTCCGCAATAGATGGTCCTTGTCTGTCCCCGCGGTGATCTGGATGAGTAAGGGAGTCCCTCCGAGAAATCTCGGGGGCGCCCAGAGGAGTCCCGTCCTCAGCAGGTCCCGCAGCCGGACAGAGAGGGTCCCATCTGGGTCGCCAAATTGACGTGCGGAAACAAACCTTACAACTCGCAGAGAGTTATAAAGCAGGTATGTTTATTGCGGTGCCGGGTGCAAGGGGGATCGCTCCTCCAAACTTGCACACCCTTAGGCTAAACCCGTAGTTATTTATAAGGTAAATCATACATATGCAAACTATGGGATGGGCTAATACAATTAGTTCTAACAATAGGTGTGACTATGTTAATTATTTCCGGAGCCTCATTATAATAAGTCTCATCCTTCAGGCATGTGCGTATCTTCTCCTGGTGTTTTTCTTTGGGGGGGCGTCTTAGGGAGTAAGCTCCACGATCACTGAACCGATTCGATTGTTTTGCTGATAGAGGCCGTAAAAGTCTCTTGCTATCTTCCTGTAATCGATCAGGATGTTCCGCTCGTCCTCTGCGTGGTCTGGCAGGGGTCGTAAAGTCTCTGGTTATCTTCTCCTGTTATCAGTCAGGATGTTCCCATTTGCTTGCGAAGTGTTCCTTCGAGGCTGAGGCCCGCCTCCGCTAATTGGGAAATTCTTTGTTTTCTTTCCTCCCCTCCAAGGTTGAGATATACGTCCCTGTCATGGTTAATCCCTCTGTTTTCTGTTTCAGCTGACAGCCGTTCGGATACCCTAGGGAAGCTGTTTTATGGTGTCCCTAACCTGCATCCATTCGCAAGGCAGGAAATGAAATCCCCCGAGATGAAAGGCTACGGTGTCGGGGGAACGTGGGGAAAGTGTGTTCTGGGTGTTTTTTGAGTCGGTCGGTTGGATGTTTTTAGTAGCAGACACACAGAAACTTCGTAACTTTCAAAAAGACTCCCTCGCGTAACTTAATTTAGAAAATGGGGTTTTCAAAAGCCCGTGGAAACATTCAGGACTCCTGTAGCGATTCCCCCTGCTCTTGTGTCCTTTTGTGACGTCCTGTTGGTAGCACGGGTACGGGCACCGCAGGAACGCAGTGACCAAGGGGTCACAGCCGAGACGTAGCGGCACTCTCTGCGTGCGCCTCCCCGGGAGACGTCTGTCTCCCCTGAAACAATCTGGTGACCGCAGAAGGGCAGCTCGAGGAAGTCACAGCAACCTCTTAGGCCCAGCAAAAGCCAGAAAAGCGACAGCGGTGCAAACGCTGTGTATTGTGAAGCTTTTTGCCTGTTTTGTTTGGTGACCTTTGGGTCAATTAAACTGCATTTTATTTTTTGGTGGGTTTTCTCCTGTCTTGCTTTTAGAGCAAGGCTGATATTTTTGCGTGATTCTCTCGCCCGATTTTCAGTCTTCAGCTTCTTCTCAGGTGGCACTGCGATTTTCAAAGAAAAGCTCTTCCTTTCGGTTCAGTTCAGTTGCTGTCGTTCGGTTCTTAAATGGTAGCAACGTTTAGTATTCTATATTAGATAGTTTATGACCACAGACAGTAATGGGACATACATGGATAGACGTGAAATGTAAGTTGTCAAAATATTTATTGCCTTACAATTCTCGGAGGTAGGGGTGTGTTTCCTGGGGTTTCAAAATCTATTTCACTAAAAAGGTTTGTAACAAATCCTGCAAAGTGTTCAGCCCGTACCGGGCGACCTGGCTGTCGTCAGCCTGTGCGTACAAGGAGTGGTGGGCCATTAGCCGAATGTGTGTTAACCGACACGCGTGGAGCAATTCCGCATCCGTCTGCTTCTGTGGCAAAGCGGGTGCCCGCTCCCGTCCTACGGACACGTTCCACAGAGGGGGGAGGCACAATTAGTTTTCCTGAATCCGGGATGTTCGTTTTGAGTTCGTTTTGTGATGCGTCTCCTCATAATTTGAGGCATGGGTAGCGTGTGAATTCCTAGTTAAAATTCTCACAGTTAAAAAGGCAAAACTTCTCCCGAGAAAAAAAATTTCAAATTTGATTGCATAATGAAACGAGGCCTGTTTTTCTGCACAGAAACGATTTGTGGAAATCGTCCTGAATTATAAGCGTGTATACACAGACGTGTACACTCCAAGTTGGCAGAAATGTAAAGCATGCTTTAAGGTGAAAGATGGCTGTAACCGTGATGAAAACTTTAAGGTTCGTACTAGATGCTTTTAAAGTCGGATTTTTCACAGGCAGGAAGATAGAATCTAGGAGCACCGCAGGCGCAGCGGCAATTTTAGAGCTGAGTGGTGCCGGATATTATCCATTTACAGACAGAATTCTCGGTACTGTATTAGATTTACATCGAATTTCTGTCAAATGAGCCACCTAGCCTTCCTGTATAGTATATTTTGGTGCCCCGATATTACTTGGCGTATTTCATAAGTATACCTTTTATGGCCGTTTCTCGTGCTTTTCCGAGAGAGCTGCTTTACTTTTTCATAGTTGCACGGTTTTTGAATGCCTCTTCTGCCTTTCAGATCTTCTCTTCCTCCTACGCCTTAAATACTCGTACAAGAACAAGCAGAAAATGTTATGTGCAGCTGTAACGTGCTTTGGGGTTTTTTTTGGTAGGATGAAATGGAAATACTGGGACTGGCGATCCAGAAGTCTGAAGAAGCCACCGTAAAGGACCGTCCCAGTGACTACCGTCGAGTTAGGATTATTAAAAGCACCAAAGCGACACGCTCGTAGAGATGGGGACTACCTCTGGACACGTGTTAATCCCGGTCAGGTGTCCTCGGGATACAGATGGTCTGCGCTTCCTGCTCTGACAAGACAGAAGCGATGAGCTTCAGGATGAGCTCCTGAAGACAAGAAAGAGGCCAGGTGCCGGGGTTCTTGTCTCTTTGTTTGTTTGTTTGTTTGTTTGTTTGTTTGTTTGTTTTGGGCGGGGGGTGGCGGGCGGGCGGGCGTGTGGCTTCCAAAACAGAGTGCGCGGATGACTGCAGGTGGCAGCCTGCAGAGCTCTTTTGCTGCCTGACCTCGCCTTTTCTTTGTCACTCCTCTTTCATGGCATCTGCGCTGAAAGCCGGGGCGGTCAACGAAGAGACGTGGACAAAACGGGACGAACCGGCGCCGCTTCTGCCTGTTTTCCAGGCTTTGCCACAAACCAAGGAGCATCATCAGCCTCGTCACTGGTGGCGGCGAGTCCTGAGGTGGCTTAGGTGAGTCGAGCCTTCCAGGAACGTCCGTTGTCCGTAGCCTACGGCGTGTCATTTGGACGTCAGTCGGAAGGAGGTTTCCCTTTCTGAAAGGGAACCGGTTTCTCGTGCCAAGCGGTTGCCTCTCCTGAAGTTCCCACGAGAGGGGATCCTCGGAGACGATGCGCTGGGCAGCAGAAGTCATCAGCGAGGAGACGTCGCGCGCTCTATTAAATAGGGACAAAAAGAAAGACGATGTCCTTCCAAAGGCCCGAGCGCGGCACCTCTTCCGACGGCCGATGGCATGGCCGGCCTTTGGGCTCTGGGTCCCCCGTAACAGCGGGGACACGGCCAAACCCTGTTCCTCTGCGTGTTCGGCACAGCCAAAAGCCTTGGCCGGTCCGCCGGTCGTTTTCGGTAGCCTGGTGGATCGCGGCACCGGGGATTGGATTTCCCCCCGCCAAAAGTACAGCCGTTTGGGGAATCTCTTACCTTCCTGGTTTTTTCTATCGTAAAGGAGACTTTAAAAAAAGGGTTAAAGTCGTATAACGTGCAAACTGACTTGCAGGCTTTAAACGGCAACCGTCCACCGGCTGTAGCCTACAGCGTCTTAGGCGTCCCTAAGCGGCGAGGTATTTGTTCCAAATCTTTGAAAAGAGAGGCGACTGAAGGTAACGGGTTGGGTTTTTGGTTGGGTTTTTTTTCTAGTTTTTTTGTTTTTTGTTTTTCCCCCCCCTTTTCTTTAGGCGGAGCGCTCTGAAGAACCTGATTTCTGCCTGGCTTTCAGCGTCGCGTTTCCCCGGCAGTGCGGTAGCATCTCTCTCGGGCAGTGCCGCCGGCCAGATGTCCCTCCTCCTTGGGTAGGAGAGAAAGCAGCCCCCGGTCAAATGACAACTGCGCGTTCTGGAGACGGAGAGCGCAACGGTGGGGGTTCGGAGCTGTGCCAGTTGAATTAGCGCCGAAGAAAAAGTCCGAGGCTTTTCTAGCGTGAGTATTTTTCTTGGCCGTATCTAAACGCGCGCAGAGCTTTCCAGCGGCAGGGAAAGGGAAGGGAGGAGGCGCTTCCCCCCAGCGGGCGGAGGGTTTGTTCCGCTGTTAGGCTGAGAAGGTGTTGCAAGTGGCACGGGTCAGTCTGAATAGGGACCTGAAGCGTCGGGATGGCTCCGGCTTTGGCAGGCCGTGCCGTCTTTGGAGCGGAGCTGTTTCCCCGCAATCCTCCTGTAGCTCAGCTCCTGTCCTGTCCCTCGGCCGGAGGGAATTCCTCTACTCTCTTCGGTGCTCTTTCGTTTGATGATGCTGATCTCCGGTTGGGGTTTGCTGTTTGTTTTGCAGGTGCCTCGTTGTCCGCGTCTCGTGCTGCTCGACAGATGCCCCGGCCCGGGTTTGCAGCCGGTGGTGGAGCCGCCTGAGGGGAAGGGGCCAGCCCTGGGTCTGGTCGTTCGGTGCATTTTTTGGGGCGAATTAAAAAAACCGGTGGGGGGGGGGGGTGGGGGTGGTGGTGTGATGATGTCATTTGGGGCAGCCGGATGTCAGCGGGGGAGCGACGGTGCGGCGGAGGAGCAGGTGAGTGGGGGTTAAGTGGGGTTCCCCCCACAAGAGGGTGGGTCACGGCCCCCAAACGCCTGAAAACTTGGTGCGGGGCAGGTGGTTGGGGTTTTGGGCGGTGGTGTTTAAAAAATGTTAAAAGCTGTATATGCGGGGGTGAGGCATTGGAGTAGAGAACAATCTCTCATTTTTCTGTGTGTTGAAAAATAATATTCCCTTACGTATATAAAAGGAGTTCAAAATACCAACCCGTATCTCTAAGGATTCTGTATTATTTAATGGGAGTTTAGACGACGGAAAGATTTTTTTTAAAAGATTTATTTATAAAGAGAGATTGAAGCGTCAAAGCGGATGTCTGGACAGGTCGCTAGTCCAATTGGATGTTGTCTATCGTGCGTGTTAATCTGTAAGTCTAAACAGATGTGACTCTTAGCAGACGTTCTGTCGAAGTGTATCAAGAGCATCCGTTTTCCCTAAGTCTTACCCACGGGTCGGTCAGTGCGGAGGCGTAAACGCCTGTGCTGTAGATGGTTCCAGACTGCAAAGAGAGCCTATCGCTAGAAGGGATTTCCAAACTGGCCCTCCCCTCTGCTCTCTCTTGCCGGCGTCCAAGCGCTTTCAAAAGCGCTTTAAGCAGGAGTGTTGGTTCCCAGGAGGATAGGGAAGCTCTACAGAGAGACTTAGGTAGATTGGATCGTTGGGCCAACATCAGTGGTATGAGTTTCAACAAGGGCAAGTGCCAGGTTCTGCGCGTGGGCCACAATAACCCCGAGCAGCGCTACAGGCTTGGGGAAATGTGGCTGGAAAACCACCTGGAAGAAAGAGACCTGGGGGTTCTAATGGACAAGCGGCTGAACGTGAGCCGGCAGTGTGCCCAGGTGGCCACGAAAGCCAACGGCATCCTGGCTTGTGTTAGAAACAGCGTGAGCAGCAGAAGTAGGGAGGCGATTGTGCCCCTGTACTCGGCACTGGTGAGGCCGCACCTGGAGTATTGCGTCCGGTTTTGGGCACCTCAATCCAAGAGAGATGTCGAGGTGCTGGAGCGAGTGCAGAGGAGGGCAACGAAGCTGGTGAAGGGCCTGGAAAACAAATCCTATGAAGAGCGGTTGAAGGAGCTGGGACTGTTTAGTATGAGGAAGAGGGGGCTGAGGGGAGACCTCGTCACTCTCTAAAACTACTTGAAAGGACACTGTAGAGAGGTCGGTGCTGGTCTCTTGGCACAGGTAGGTAATGACAGAACGAGAGGGAACGGCTTCAAGCTCCAACAGGGTAGGTTTAGACTGGACATTAGGAAAGAATGTTTCACAGAGGGAGTGGTCGGGCATTGGAACAGGCTACCCAGGGAGGTGGTCGAGTCACCATCCCTGGATGTGTTTAAGAACCGTTGAGATGTGGTGTTGGGGGATATGGTGTAGGGGAGAACTTTGTAGAGTAGGGTAGATGGTTGGACTCGATGATGCCAAGGGTCTCTTGCAACCTAGACGATTCTATGATTCTATGAAAAGCAGCCCCTTCCCCCGTTTCCCCTCCCGCCCTGGGGAGCTGGATCGGTGCAGCGGGACAGGAGGAAAAAAACCCAGCCCCGTTTTCCTGCAGGGACGCAAAGCTCCCCGATGTCTCTGTGGTGGATAAGGCGGCACCCCCGCCTGCCTTCCTGGACGCCGGCGGACTGGCTGCTGTCGCCCCCACGGCCCCCGGGGCCACGCGCAGAGCGCCGCGGCGTCCCTGGGGCTGGTTGCGGGGCGAACACCGGAGGTTTTTGGCGCCGAGGCGACGGCTGCGGCTGCCCGGACTGCGAGCGGGGACAGGGCAGAGAGCGGGAAGGCCTGCCCGCCGGTAAGTGGTCACGGTCCCTGGGTGGAGGGAAGCGGGCTGAGAGCGGTCACCGCTCATGGCCCCGGTGAGGTCTCAGAGGGGGACAAGGAAGGGGGCGTGGGCGTGGGCGCTGCCCGGTGCTTTCCGCCCGCTGCGGACCGGTCCGCAGCGATTTCTGGGCTGGCCGCCGTTTTCCCCCGGCCCCCTCCGGTTCCGGAGCGGCTCGGCCCGCCCATACCGCGCGCCCATTGGTCGCGGTGCCGTAAGCGGCGTCCGTCCTCTAGGAGCCCCCGTCCCATTGGTCGGTCGCGCCGTCAATCTCCAGCGCCTCCCAGTCCGGCCAATCGGAGCGCGGCAGGCGATCCGACCAATCGGAGCGGGGCGGTCGCGTTGTGATTGGCTCGTCCTCCTGTCAATCCGCCCGGGGGCGGTTGCCATGGTGAGGAAGCCCCGCCCGGTCGCGCATGCGCAGTAGTAAGGACGGCGCCGCCCTCACTACTGCGCATGCGCCACCGGGCGGGGCGTCCTCACCATGGCAACCGCCATTGACGTCCCCCTCCGGCCAATCGGAGCGCGGCAGGCGATCCGACCAATCGGAGCGCGGCGGTCGCGTTGTGATTGGCTCGTCCTCCTGTCAATCCGCCCGGGGGCGGTTGCCATGGTGAGGAAGCCCCGCCTGGTCGCGCATGCGCAGTAGTAAGGGCGGCGCCGTGCTCGCTACTGCCGCCTTGTGGACAAAAATCGGTACTGCAGGTGGGGGGCGCGCATGCGCAGTGGAAAGAGTGGCGCCGCCCTCGCTGCTGCCGCCGCTTGTGGACAAAAAGCGGTACTGCAGGTACGGGGGTAGGGGGGTCCGGCCGCATGCGCAGTGGACGGGGGGGGGGAGGCGCTGCGCTCGCCGCTGCCGCCCGTGCCAGCAGAAACCGGCGCTGCAGCTCGGCGGATGCGGGGGGGGAAGGCGGAGCCCTGGGAGGTTCCATTTTCCCCAAATTGGGGAAAATTATTCAATTTGGGGTTTTTTTCGGTGCTTTTCCGCAACGGAAAAGACTTCAGGGTTTTGTTAGGGTTTTTCTTGCCCTTCCCCGCCGCCGGGGACGGCGCCCATGCGGGGGCTGACGCTGCAGAACCGTAAATTGAACCCCCAAATTGAACCCCGAACATGAATAACATTTTCCCCAATTTGGGGAAAAGGGAACCTTCCCCGGTCCCGCCTCCCCCCGCTCCCCGAGCCGCACCGCCGGTTTCTGCTGGCACGGGCGGCAGCGGCGGCGAGCGCAGCGCCCCCCTTTCTACTGGGCATGCGCGCCCCCCCCCCCCCCCCCCGCCCTGTACCTGCGTACCTGCAGTACCGCTTTTTGTCCACGAGGGGGCAGTAGCGAGCAAGGCGCCGCCCTCACTACTGCGCATGCGCGACGAGGAGGGGGCTTCCTCACCATGGCAACCGCCATTAGCGTCCCAGTCCGGCCAATCGGAGCGCGGCAGGCGATCCGACCAATCGGAGCGCGGCGGTCGCGTTGTGATTGGCTCGTCCTCCTGTCAATCCGCCCGGGGGCGGTTGCCATGGTGAGGAAGCCCCGCCCGGTCGCGCATGCGCAGTAGTAAGGACGGCGCCGCCCTCACTACTGCGCATGCGCCACCGGGCGGGGCGTCCTCACCATGGCAACCGCCCCCTGGCGGATTGACAGGAGGACGAGCCAATCACAGCGCGACCGCCGCGCTCCGATTGGTCGGATCGCCTGCCGCGCTCCGATTGGCCGGGGTGGGAGGCGCTGAAGATTGACGGCGCGACCGACCAATGGGACGGGCTCCCCGAGCACGGAAGCCGCTTCCGGCGCCGTGACCAATGGGCGCGCCGCATGGGCGGGCCGAGCCGCTCCGGAAGCGGAGGGGGCCGGGGGAAAATGGCGGCGCGCGCAGAAGCGGCTGCGGCGCGGCGCGGCGCGGACCGCACCGCACCGCACCGCACCGGACCGGCGCGGGCGGAAAGCACCGGGCAGCCGGACAGCGTCGCGGTGCCGCTGGACAGCGTCGCGAGGCAGCTGGACAGCGTCGAGGCCAGCGGGGGGGCGCGGGGAAGGCGGCCGGGGTCCCGAGGCGGCTCCGAGGGGAGACGGCGTTGCGGGGGGGCGGGCTGAGGCGTCTGGGGAGGTGCTCGCGGCTCCCGGGGCTGGCAAACGGGCTCGCGTGGCTGGTGTTGGGGCTTCAGCCGGAGAGGGAGTCGTGTGGCTTTGGGCTGAGGGGCGGGGGTGGAGTCCGGCGTTTTGGGGACTCGAGCAGAGGCTCAGCGGCTGGGTTTTGGGGCTCGGAAGGGGGCAGTAAGTGATGCGGTTCGGGGGCGGAGAGCAGAAGCCGTTTTGGCTGGTTCTGCAGGGGGGGTGGGCAGGAGGGTGTTGGGGGCTGCGGGGGAAAGCAGGGGCTGGGCGGGCTGCGGGGTGCTCAAACAGCAGGTGAGGTTTTCAAATCTGCAACTTGTAACTGTTGCAGCTTTATTCTGGCTTCCTCCATTTTTGCAAAAGCTTCTGTTGCTAGACAGAGCATTCCTCTGTGTATCAGCTACTTGAGCTAGTTTATTTCAATGCGTCTGATCAGGTTTGTCTGTTCAGCAAAGTGGCATTTAAAGGTGACGTTTCACCGGATGCCAGCGGCTGTGCCTTATTTCCAGTATAAAGATGTATTCCCCAAATATCAGAGTGGGATATAACAACTGCAGCTGGTCAAAAGTAACACTGAAATGCAAAATTTAGAATTTCTTTTTTCCCATTGGCTCCTCCTCAGTATGAACACAAAGTTAATTTCTATTCTTAATTCCTATTTATGCTACATATATGAAGGATGAACGCGAGGAAAGGAGACCATAAAATACTGGCCTATTGCTATTTGTATGCTGTGCTTTGAACAGAAGAGACAAAACTGTCCTTTTTGTGAAATAATACCGGCTGTATCAGTGCCGTCCTCGTGTTTTTATTCAAAAATGTGAGATTTGTTGCCCCGAATGGTGAGAGTAGTTTTTGTTAATGGAAGTCGCAAGAGGTTCTGCCACCTTAAAAACCATAGAATCGTAGAATGGTTAGAATTGGAAGGGACCTTCAAGATCATCGTGTTGCAGCCCCCCTGCCTTGGGCAGGGACGCCTCCACTAGAGCGGGTTGCTCAAAGCCCCGTCCAGCCTGGCCTTAAACACTTCCAGGGATGGGGCATCCACAGCTTCCCCGGGCAACCTGTTCCAGTGCCTCACCACCCTCACGGTAAAGAATTTCCTCCTAATATCTAGTCTGAATCTCCCCTCTTCCGATTTAAAATCGTTACCCCTTGTCCTGTCGCTACCTTTCCCGACAGAGAGTCCCTCTCCGGCTCTCCCGTAGGCTCCCTTCAGATATTGGAAGGCTGCTCTGAGGTCTCCCCGGAGCCTTCTCTTCTCCAGGCTGAACAACCCCAGCTCTCTCAGTCTCTCTTCACAGGGGAGGTGCTCCGTCCCTCCGATGGTTTTCGTGGCCCTCCGCTGGGCCCCTTCCAACAGGTCCACGTCCTTCCCGTGTCGAGGACTCCAAAGCTGGACACCGTACTCCAGGTGGGGTCTCGCGCGCGCAGAGTAGAGGGGGGTAGAATCGCCTCCCGTCACCCGCTGGCCACGCTTCTCTTGATGCAGCCCAGGGTGGGGTTGGCTTTCTGGGCTGCCAGCGCGCGTTGCCGGCTCGTACTGACATGTAATAATGCTACTGACGTACCGTTAGCAGCCTCGTGTTAAAAGAAGCAAGAAGCTGTAATATCCTTAATTTAGACAGTTTTTACGTGAAATGGTGCATCCTCACTGTTTTGTCACTTTCAGGAGCGAGCAATTGACCCGAGAGCACGAGAGAGACCTTTTCCAGCAAGAGATAGGGAAGCCGGAACAACAGCTTAAGGTTCCACAAAGGATTCGGCCTGTCAGCGAGCATCAAACCGGAGAGGTAACGCGCGCTATTGCTTGTACTCAAGGGATCTAAATGGTACGCTGTGACGTGCGGAAACAAACCTTACAACTCGCAGAGAGTTATAAAGCAGGTATGTTTATTGTGGCGCCGGGTGCAAGGGGGATCGCTCCTCCAAACTTGCACACCCTTAGGCTAAACCCGTAGTTATTTATAAGGTAAATCATACATATGCAAACTATGGGATGGGCTAATACAATTAGTTCTAACAATAGGTGTGACTATGTTAATTATTTCCGGAGCCTCATTATAATAAGTCTCATCCTTCAGGCATGTGCGTATCTTCTCCTGGTGTTTTTCTTTGGGGGGGCGTCTTAGGGAGTAAGTTCCACGATCACTGAACCGATTCGATTGTTTTGCTGATAGAGGCCGTAAAAGTCTCTTGCTTATCTTCCTGTAATCGATCAGGATGTTCCGCTTGTCTTCTGCGTGGTCTGGCAGGGGTCGTAAAGTCTCTGGTTATCTTCTCCTGTTATCAGTCAGGATGTTCCCATTTGCTTGCGAAGTGTTCCTTCGAGGCTGAGGCCCGCCTCCGCTAATTGGGAAATTCTTTGTTTTCTTTCCTCCCCTCCAAGGTTGAGATATACGTCCCTGTCATGGTTAATCCCTCTGTTTTCTGTTTCAATCCCCCCTTTTCTTTGTTCATTTGTAAATTCTTTTACAATTGCCTATAACACACTTTCCTTCTCCATCTGATTTCTAAAATACATCCCTGATTCCACTCGTTCCCGGAGCTGATGCTTTTTCCATTGAATGTATTCGTCTCTTGCCCCCATGGTGCAACACATAAAACATCTAGCTATTACACACACTAAAATTCCTAACATAAGCACTGCTACTAGAAGGATAAACAGTTGTCTAAGCCATGCCAGACTAGGTAACCATGAGGTTAACTTTTCCCAAAGGTCTGAGAACCCAAATGTGGTATCATCCTGCGCAGTCTGATGCAAGATCTGAGTTTTAGCTATGAGATTTTGTAAGTCTTTTTCTATCCTTCCGCTTTGTTTACATATGAGCAACAGCTCTGATTAATCACTGCGCATAAGCCTCCCTCTTTCCAAGTTAGTAAATCTAATGCCGTTCTATTTTGTCCAACTACATTTGCTAATGACTGGACTTCTTGTTGAAGTGCCTGTATAGCACCTATTGTAGATTTCTCAAGCGCTGCTATAGTAGCTGATATGTTTACAATTGCTTTCTCCAATTCACTAATGCCTAAGGATGGTATAAGCCACCTTACAAAGCTATGGAATCTTGTTCCCCTTGTCACTAGAACCAGTTTTTCTACCTCTCGGAGCTGCTTTTGTAAATTTATCATGTAATCTGTCAATATTTCATTCCCCAACTCTGTGGATGTCCCGTCTTGTACACTATATGGTCTCCCATAGAGTATTTCAAAGGGGCTCAAACCTTCTTTGGTTCTGGGTTTTGTTCTTATCCTGAGAAGGGCTAATGGTAATGACTGGGGCCAGGTCAAGTTAGCTTCCTGGCCTAGTTTCACAATCTGAGTTTTGATCAAGTGATTCATCTTTTCTACCTGACCACTCGATCGTGGGTTGTATGGGGTATGAAGTTGCCAATCTATACCCAATAATCTGCTTACTTTTGAAACAACCTTTGCAGTGAAATGAGATCCTCGGTCCGAGGAAATCACTGCGGGAACCCCAAATCTTGGTATAATTTCTTGCAACAATGCTTTAACCACTTCTCTTGTTTTATTGGTTCGGCAGGGAAATGCCTCTGGCCATCCTGAAAAGGTATCGGTTAGTACCAATAGGTATCGAAACCCCCCTTTTCTTGTAAGTTCTGAGAAATCAATTTGCCATTGTTGTCCCGGATAGTTTCCCTTTCCTATTTGGCCGAACTGGACTCTGGGACCTGTCCTAGGGTTGTTCTGTAGACATACCTCACACTGCTGAGTGACTTGTTTGACCGTGGCATATAGATTCCGAGCACATATTATCCTACTCAGGTATCTGTAAAGTGCCTCTGTTCCCCAATGGGATTTTCTATGTTCTGCCATGACCACTGCCCATAATAACGAAAAAGGCACTATTATTTTTCCCTGTGGGGTTTTGGCCCATTTCCCTTCGATTTTCCCATTTAAGTCTTTGATCAATTTGTGATCATCCCTAGAATATTTAGGTTCGTCGTCAATTTGTATTTTACCATCTGGGACCAAGGATTGTATTTCTGTATTACCCATTTCTGCTGCCCTTTTGGCTTCTCGGTCCGCCAGTGCGTTACCCAGTTCCACAGC